>NC_057811.1:348059495-348275578 GCF_018294505.1 Triticum aestivum
GCCCAAGTGGTGGAAGAGGAGAGGCGGCCAAGGGGCAGCCGCGCGCCCCTGCCCCCCAAGTCCGAATTGGACAAGGAGGGGGGGCGGCGCCCCCCCCTTTCCTTTCCCCCTCTCTCTCCTTCCCTCTCCTCTCCTACTCCAACATGGAAGGGGGGAGTCCTACTCCCGGTGGGAGTAGGACTCCTCATGGGGCGCGCCAAGGGTGGTCGGCCCCCTCCCCCTCCTCCACTCCTTTATATACGGGGAGGGAGGCACCCCCTAGAGACACAACAATTGATCCCTTGGATCTCTTAGCCGTGTGCGGTGCCCCCCTCCACCATAATCAACCTCGGTCATATCTTAGCGGTGCTTAGGCGAATCCCTGCGTCGGTAGAACATCATCATCGTCACCACGCCGTCGTGCTGACGAAACTCTCCCTCAAAGCTCGGCTGGATCGGAGTTCGAGGGACGTCATCGAGTTGAATGTGTGCTGAACTCGGAGGTGCCGTGCGTTCGGTACTTGATCGGTCGGATCGTGAAGACGTATGACTACATCAACCGCGTTGTGCTAATGCTTCCGCTTTCGGTCTACGAGGGTACGTGGATACACTCTCCCCTCTCGTTGCTATGCATCACCATGATCTTGCGTGTGCATAGGAATTTTTTTGAAATTACTACGTTCCCCTACAGTGGCATGTAGAACGCAAGTGAGTTGTGGGCGATACAAGTCATACTGCTTATTAGCATGTCACACTTTCGTTCGGCGGTATTGTTGGATGAAGCGGCCCGGACCAACATTACGCGTACGCTTACGCGAGACTGGTTCTACCGACGTGCTTTGCACACAGGTGGCTGGCGGGTGTCAGTTTCTCCAACTTTAGTTGAACCGAGTGTGGCTACGCCCGGTCCTTGAGAAGGTTAAAATAGCACTAACTTGACGAACTATCGTTGTGGTTTTGATGCGTAGGTAAGAACGGTTCTTGCTCAGCCCGTAGCAGCCACGTAAAACTTGCAACAACAAAGTAGAGGACGTCTAACTTGTTTTTGCAGGGCATGTTGTGATGTGATATGGTCAAGGCATGATGCTATATTTTATTGTATGAGATGATCATGTTTTGTAATCGAGTTATCGGCAACTGGCAGGAGCCATATGGTTGTCGCTTTATTGTATGCAATGCAATCACCCTGTAATTGCTTTACTTTATCACTAAGCGGTAGCGATAGTCGTAGAAGCAATAGTTGGCGAGACGACAATGATGCTACGATGGAGATCAAGGTGTCGCGCCGGTGACAATGGTGATCATGACGGTGCTTCGGAGATGGAGATCACAAGCACAAGATGATGATGGCCATATCATATCACTTATATTGATTGCATGTGATGTTTATCTTTTATGCATCTTATCTTGCTTTGATTGATGGTAGCATTATAAGATGATCTCTCACTAAATTTCAAGATAAAAGTGTTCTCCCTGAGTATGCACCGTTGCCAAAGTTCGTCGTGCCAAGACACCACGTGATGATCGGGTGTGATAAGCTCTACGTCCATCTACAACGGGTGCAAGCCAGTTTTTGCACACGCAGAATACTCAGGTTAAACTTGACGAGCCTAGCATATGCAGATATGGCCTCGGAACACTGAGACCGAAAGGTCGAGCGTGAATCATATAGTAGATATGATCAACATAGTGATGTTCACCATTGAAAACTACTCCATTTCACGTGATGATCGGTTATGGTTTAGTTGATTTGGATCACGTGATCACTTAGATGATTAGAGGGATGTCTATCTAAGTGGGAGTTCTTAAGTAATATGATTAATTGAACTTAAATTTATCATGAACTTAGTACCTGATAGTATTTTGCATGTCTATGTTTGTTGTAGGTAGATGGCTCGTGTTGTTGTTCCGTTGAATTTTAATGCATTCCTTGAGAAAGAAAAGTTGAAAGATGATGGTAGCAATTACACGGACTGCGTCCGTAACTTGAGGATTATCCTTATTGCTGCACAGAAGAATTACGTCCTGGAAGCACCGCTAGGTGCCAAACCTGCTGCAGGAGCAACACCAGATGTTATGAACGTCTGGCAGAGCAAAGCTGATGACTACTCGATAGTTCAGTGTGCCATGCTTTACGACTTAGAACCGGGACTTCAACGACGTTTTGAACGTCATGGAGCATATGAGATGTTCCAGGAGTTGAAGTTAATATTTCAAGCAAATGCCCGGATTGAGAGATATGAAGTCTCCAATAAGTTCTACAGCTGCAAGATGGAGGAGAATAGTTCTGTCAGTGAGCATATACTCAGAATGTCTGGGTATAACAATCACTTGATTCAACTGGTAGTTAATCTTCCGGATGATAGCGTCATTGACAGAATTCTTCAATCACTGCCACCAAGCTACAAGAGCTTCGTGATGAACTATAACATGCAAGGGATGGATAAGACGATTCCCGAGCTCTTCGCAATGCTAAAGGTTGCGGAGGTAGAAATCAAGAAGGAGCATCAAGTGTTGATGGTCAATAAGACCACCAGTTTCAAGAAAAAGGGCAAGGGGAAGAAGAAGGGGAACTTCAAGAAGAACAGCAAACAAGTTGCTGCTCAAGAGAAGAAACCCAGTTCTGGACCTAAGCCTGAGACTGAGTGCTTCTACTGCAAGCATACTGGTCACTGGAAGCGGAACTGCCCCAAGTATTTGGCGGATAAGAAGGATGGCAAGGTGAACAAAGGTATATGTGATATACATGTTATTGATGTGTACCTTACCAAAGCTCGGAGTAGCACCTGGGTATTTGATACTGGTTCTGTTGCTAATATTTGCAACTCGAAACAGGGACTACGGATTAAGCGGACACTGGCTAAGGATGAGGTGACGATGCGCGTGGGAAACGGTTCCAAAGTCGATGTGATCGCCGTCGGCACGCTACCTCTACATCTACCTTAGGGATTAGTATTAGACCTAAATAATTGTTATTTGGTGCCAGCATTGTGTTGGAAATATGCCCTAGAGGCAATAATAAATGGTTATTATTATATTTCCTTGTTCATGGTAATTGTCTATTATTCATGCTATAATTGTGTTATCCGGAAATCGTAATACATGTGTGAATACATAGACCACAACGTGTCCCTAGTAAGCCTCTAGTTGACTAGCTCGTTGATCAACAGATAGTCATGGTTTCCTGACTATGGACATTGGATGTCATTGATAACGGGATCACATCATTAGGAGAATGATGTGATGGACAAGACCCAATCCTAAGCATAGCACAAAAGATCGTGTAGTTCGTTTGCTAGAGCTTTTCCAATGTCAAGTATCATTTCCTTAGACCATGAGATCGTGCAACTCCCGGATACCGTAGGAGTGCTTTGGGTGTACCAAACGTCACAACGTAACTGGGTGACTATAAAGGTGCACTACGGGTATCTCCGAAAGTGTCTGTTGAGTTGGCACGGATCGAGACTGGGATTTGTCACTCCGTATGACGGAGAGGTATCTCTAGGCCCACTCGGTAATGCATCATCATAATGAGCTCAATGTGACTAAGGAGTTAGCCACGGGATCATGCATTACGGTACGAGTAAAGTGACTTGCCGGTAACGAGATTGAACAAGGTATTGGGATACCGACGATCGAATCTCGGGCAAGTAACGTACCGATTGACAAAGGGAATTGTATACGGGATTGATTGAATCCTCGACATCGTGGTTCATCCGATGAGATCATCGTGGAACATGTAATAGCCAACATGGGTATCCAGATCCCGCTGTTGGTTATTGACCGGAGAGGCGTCTCGGTCATGTCTGCATGTCTCCCGAACCCGTAGGGTCTACACACTTAAGGTTCGGTGACGCTAGGGTTGTAGAGATATTAGTATGCGGAAACCCGAAAGTTGTTCGGAGTCCCGGATAAGATCCCGGACATCACGAGGAGTTCCGGAATGGTCCGGAGGTGAAGAATTATATATAGGAAGTCCAGTTTCGGCCACCGGGAAAGTTTCGGGGGTTATCGGTATTGTACCGGGACCACCGGAAGGGTCCCGGGGGTCCACCGGGTGGGGCCACCTGTCCCGGAGGGCCCCATGGGCTGAAGTGGGAGGAGAACCAGCCCCTAGTGGGCTGGGGTTCCCCCCCTTGGGCCTCCCCTGCGCCTAGGGTTGGAAACCCTAGGGGTGGGGGGCGCCCCACTTGGCTTGGGGGGCAAGCCACCCCCCCTTGGCCGCCGCCCCCCCTCAGATGGGATCTCCAGGGGGCCGGCGCCCCCCCCCAGGGCCCCTATAAACAGTGGGGGGAGGGAGGGCAGCAGGACCACAGCCCCTGGCGCCTCCCTCTCCCCCTGCAACACCTCTCCCTCCCGCTTGCGCTTGGCGAAGCCCTGCCGGGATCCCCGCTACTTCCACCACCACGCCGTCGTGCTGCTGGATCTCCATCAACCTCTCCTTCCCCCTTGCTGGATCAAGAAGGAGGAGACGTTGCTGCTCCGTACGTGTGTTGAACGCGGAGGTGCCGTCCGTTCGGCGCTCGGTCATCGGTGATTTGGATCACGACGAGTACGACTCCATCAACCCCGTTCACTTGAACGCTTCCGCTTGCGATCTACAAGGGTATGTAGCTGCACTCCTTTCCCCTCGTTGCTAGTAAACTCCATAGATGGATCTTGGTGATGCGTAGAAAATTTTAAAATTTTGCTACGATCCCCAACACGTTGAGCATGAACATTATATCTGGATCTTGTTTGATGCGAGACGGTTATTCATTTAAATCAGAGAATAATGGTTGTTCTATTTATATGAGTAATATCTTTTATGGTAATGCACCCTTGAAGAGTGGTCTATTTTTGATGAATCTCGATAGTAGTGATACACATATTTATAATGTTGAAGCCAAAAGATGCAGAGTAGATAATGATAGTGGAACTTATTTGTGGCACTGCCGTTTGGGTCATATTGGTGTAAAGCGCATGAAGAAACTCCATACTAATGGACTCTTGGAATCACTTGATTATGAATCACTTGGTACTTGCGAACCATGCCTCATGGGCAAGATGACTAAAACGCCGTCCTCCGGAACTATGGAGCGAGCAACTGATTTATTGGATATCATACATACTGATGTATGTGGTCCAATGAATGTTGAGGCTCGCGGCGGGTATCGTTATTTTCTCACCTTCACAGATGATTTAAGCAAATATGGGTATATCTACTTAATGAAACATAAGTCTGAAACATTTGAAAAGTTCAAAGAATTTCAGAGTGAAGTTGAAAATCATCGTAACAAGAAAACAAAGTTTCTACGATCTGATCGTGGAGGAGAATATTTGAGTTACGAGTTTGGTCTACATTTGAAACAATGCGGAATAGTTTCACAACTCACGCCACCCGGAACACCACAGCGTAATGGTGTGTCCGAACATCGTAATCGTACTTACTAGATATGGTGCGATCTATGATGTCTCTTACTGATTTACCGCTATTGTTTTGGGATTATGCTTTAGAGACGGCCGCATTCACGTTAAATAGGGCACCATCAAAATCCGTTGAGACGACGCCTTATGAACTGTGGTTTGGCAAGAAACCACAGTTGTCATTTCTTAAAGTTTGGGGCTGCGATGCTTATGTGAAAAAGCTTCAACCTGATAAGCTCGAACCCAAATCGGAGAAATGTGTCTTCATAGGATACCCAAAGGAAACTGTTGGGTACACCTTCTATCACAGATCCTAAGGCAAGACATTCGTTGCTAAGAATGGATCCTTTCTAGAGAAGGAGTTTCTCTCGAAAGAAGTGAGTGGGAGGAAAGTAGAACTTGATGAGGTAACAATACCTGCTCCCTTATTGGAAAATAGTTCATCACAGAAACCGGTTCCTATGACGTCTACACCAATTAGTGAGGAAGTTAATGATGAGGATCATGAAACTTCAGATCAAGTTGTTACTAAACCTCGTAGGTCAACCAGAGTAAGATCCACACCAGAGTGGTACGACAATCCTGTTCTGGAGGTTATGTTACTAGACCATAACGAACCTACGAACTATGAAGAAGCGATGGTGAGCCCAGATTCCGCAAAATGGCTTGAGGCCATGAAATCTGAGATGGGATCCATGTATGAGAACAAAGTGTGGACTTTGCTTGACTTGCCCGATGATCGGCAAGCCATTGAAAATAAATGGATCTTCAAGAAGAAGACTGACGCCGACGGTAATGTTACTGTCTATAAAGCTCGACTTGTTGCAAAAGGTTTTCAACAAGTTCAAGGGATTGATTACGATGAGACTTTCTCACCCGTAGCGATGCTTAAGTCTGTCCGAATCATGTTAGCAATTGCCGCATTTTATGATTATGAAATTTGGCAAATGGATGTCAAAACTGCATTCCTGAATGGATTTCTGGAAGAAGAGTTGTATATGATGCAACCGGAAGGTTTTGTCGATCCAAAGGGAGCTAACAAAGTGTGCAAGCTCCAGCGATCCATTTATGGACTGGTGCAAGCCTCTCGGAATTGGAATAAACGTTTTGATAGTGTGATCAAAGCATATGGTTTTATACAAACTTTTGGAGAAGCCTGTATTTACAAGAAAGTGAGTGGGAGCTCTGTAGCATTTCTAATATTATATGTGGATGACATATTGTTGATCGGAAATGATATATAATTTCTGGATAGCATAAAGGGATATTTGAATAAGAGTTTTTCAATGAAGGACCTCGGTGAAGCTGCTTATATATTGGGCATCAAGATCTATAGAGATAGATCAAGGCGCTTAATAGGAATTTCACAAAGCACATACCTTGACAAAGTTTTGAAGAAGTTCAAGATGGATCAAGCAAAGAAAGGGTTCTTGCCTGTGTTACAAGGTGTGAAGTTGAGTAAGACTCAATGCCCGACCACTGCAGAAGATAGAGAGAAAATGAAAGATCTTCCCTATGCTTCAGCCATAGGCTCTATCATGTATGCAATGCTGTGTACCAGACCTGATGTGTGCCTTGCTATTAGTTTAGCAGGGAGGTACCAAAGTAATCCATGAGTGGATCACTGGACAGCGGTCAAGAACATCCTGAAATACTTGAGAAGGACTAAGGATATGTTTCTCATTTATGGAGGTGACAAAGAGCTCGTCGTAAATGGTTACGTCGATGCAAGCTTTGACACTGATCCGGACGATTCTAAATCGCAAACCGGATACGTGTTTATATTGAACGGTGGAGCTGTCAGTTGGTGCAGTTCTAAACAAAGCGTCGTAGCGGGATCTACATGTGAAGCAGAGTACATAGCTGCTTCGGAAGCAGCAAATGAAGGAGTCCGGATGAAGGAGTTCATATCCGATCTAGGTGTCATACCTAGTGCATCGGGTCCAATGAAAATCTTTTGTGACAATACTGGTGCAATTGCTTTGGCAAAGGAATCCAGATTTCACAAGAGAACCAAGCACATCAAGAGACGCTTCAACTCCATCCGGGATCAAGTCCAGGTGGGAGACATAGAGATTTGCAAGATACATACGGATCTGAATGTTGCATACCCATTGACTAAGCCTCTTCCACGAGCAAAACATGATCAGCACCAAGGCTCCATGGGTGTTAGAATCATTACCGTGTAATCTAGATTATTGACTCTAGTGCAAGTGGGAGACTGAAGGAAATATGCCCTAGAGGCAATAATAAAGTTATTATTTATTTCCTTATATCATGATAAATGTTTATTATTCATGCTAGAATTGTCTTAACCGGAAACATGATACATGTGTGAATACATAGACAAACAGAGTGTCACTAGTATGCCTCTACTTGACTAGCTCGTTAATCAAAGATGGTTATGTTTCCTAGCCATAGACAAAGAGTTGTCATTTGATTAACGGGATCACATCATTAGGAGAATGATGTGATTGACTTGACCCATTCCATTAGCTTAGCACTTGATTGTCTAGTATGTTGCAATTGCTTTCTTCATGACTTATACATGTTCCTATGACTACGAGATTATGCAACTCCCGTTTACCGGAGGAACACTTTGTGTGCTACCAAACGTCACAACGTAACTGGGTGATTATAAAGGTGCTCTACAGGTGTCTCCGAAGGTACTTGTTGGGTTGGTGTATTTCGAGATTAGGATTTGTCACCCCGATTGTCGCAGAGGTATCTCTGGGCCCACTCGGTAATGCACATCACTTAAGCCTTGCAAGCATTGCAACTAATAAGTTAGTTGCAGGATGATGTATTACGGAACGAGTAAAGAGACTTGCCGGTAACGAGATTGAACTAGGTATTGAGATACCGACGATCGAATCTCGGGCAAGTAACATACCGATGACAAAGGGAACAACGCATGTTGTTATGTGGTTTGACCGATAAAGATCTTCGTACAATATGTGGGAGCCAATATGAGCATCCAGGTTCCGCTATTGGTTATTGACCGGAGACGTGTCTCGGTCATGTCTACATAGTTCTCGAACCCGTAGGGTCCGCACGCTTAAAGTTTGATGACGATTATATTATGAGTTTATGTGTTTTGATGTACCGAAGGTAGTTCGGAGTCCCGGATGTGGTCACGGACATGACGAGGAGTCTCGAAATGGTCGAGACATGAAGATTGATATATTGGACGACTATATTTGGACACCGGAATGGTTCCGGGGGTTATCGGATATATACCGGAGTACTGGGGGGTTACCGGAACCCCCCCGGAGGTTATTGGGCCTCACGGGCCCAAGTGGTGGAAGAGGAGAGGCGTCCAAGGGGCAGCCGCGCGCCCCTCCCCCCCGCCCCAAGTCCGAATTGGACAAGGAGGGGGGCGCCGCCCCCCCCCCCTTTCCTTTCCCTCTCTCTCCCCTTCCCTCTCCTCTCCTACTCCAACATGGAAGGGGGGAGTCCTACTCCCGGTGGGAGTAGGACTCCTCATGGGGCGCGCCAAGGGTGGCCGCCCCCCCTCCTCCACTCCTTTATATACGGGAGGGAGGCACCCCCTAGAGACACAACAATTGATCCCTTGGATCTCTTAGCCGTGTGCGGTGGCCCCCTCCACCATAATCCACCTCGGTCATATCGTAGCGGTGCTTAGGCGAAGCCCTGCGTCGGTAGAACATCATCATCGTCACCACGCCGTCGTGCTGACGAAACTCTCCCTCAAAGCTCGGCTGGATCGGAGTTCGAGGGACGTCATCGAGTTGAACGTGTGCTGAACTCGGAGGTGCCGTGCGTTCGGTACTTGATTGGTCGGATCGTGAAGACGTACGACCACATCAACCGTGTTGTGCTAACGCTTCCGCTTTCGGTCTACGAGGGTACGTGGACACACTCTCCCCTCTCGTTGCTATGCATCACCATGATCTTGCGTGTGCGTAGGATTTTTTTTTTGAAATTACTACGTTCCCCTACACTGTTCAACCAGCCCTCTCCACGGGGGCCTGTTCAACCACCCCTCCATGGGTTAGTGTCATCCAGCCCTCCATCGGCTACTGTTCATCCAGCGCTCCGGGGGGGTCCTGTTCATCCACCCCTCCACGGGGTCATGTTCATCCACCCCTCCACCGATTCGATCGATGGGGTCCTGTTCATCCAGCGGCAACGGCCTCTACTACCATGGGTTCCTATTCATCCAACCCCCACCGGGAACTGTTCATCCAAACCCGCAACAACGCTCACTGTTCATCAAGAGGCAGAAGGTTCGATCGTCTTCAGTTAGCAGCAGTAGCGAAGGAATCGCTCGACCGGGTTCATTTAACAGCCATCGATCAATCGCTCGGGTTCAGTAACGCGTAGCCTGCAGTGCAATCGCTCGGGTTCAGTAGGCGAACGCCTCGCTCGGGTTTAGTTAGAGCGCAACGCCTCACACGCGCGCGCGTACGTGTACGAGAGAAACGCGCAAACCTCCGTGCATCGCTCGACCCCGACCACCCACCGTAACCGGGAACTCCCCGATAATTTCCTCGCCCTCGCTTCTACCACGGTTTTTTCCGTCATGGACGGCCCAAAGAATGTCATGCAGCTGCGTCTCCGGCCCGCCCAGGACGAAAAATCCATTTTCTGTCATGATTTTTGTCATAGAATTAGGAGCCCACCACATCTATGATGATACCGGATTTTGTCACAATTATCGTCATAGAAGTGTCATAAGCATGGCAGAATTTTTTTTCGCTCGACCCAAAATGTCACAGATGTGTCTTTTTTGTAGTGTTGATATCCAAAAGACTGCATACAAAATTGGAAAGTAGCTCATGCAGACTATGTGCCCTTAACTCTGAATTTTTTGACTCTTCCGGCATCACTATATTAGGTGGACATGGGAGTTGATGAATCTTGGGAGAACCATCTGCATACGTGTGGCGGCCCGTGAATTCCTGTACTTCGTTGCCCACAATCAATATTGAGCAAAATGCAGGGGACAAAAAGTATATTTGCTTGCAGTTACAGCGACACAACAAGCAGTTTCAAGAAATTGATTACTGACACAATATAATAAAACAGAATTAACTACACATAATCTTTAGGGTCCAGGGGCAGAAAATCAGACGGAGACCTTGAGGGATTCGTAGGAGCCGACACAAAGCAGGCGGCCCCCAGGACGGCCATGGCGCCAACGAAAAGAGAGGGCCTTCTTGGAGAGCTCCCTGGCTTGGGCGACCTTGAAGCCATGATGACATGCTTCATGTTGTACCAACCTATATGCCTCCTCCTTCTTCCCGCAAAAATCATAGTCCCACCCACAACAGATCACCGTAGCCCCGTACTCCTTATCCTCCATTCTGCGTTCCTGACTTTGTCGGCATCCATCTATACACCCACGACATCTCCACATGCCGCCATACCACACGGGCGCCCTACCGCTGGGCGGAGCCAGTGCCTCCCCCGCAGAGTGTGCCCTGCTCTGGCTCTTGCAGACGGCCGTGGATGAGGAGGAGGAGATCTTGATGAAGGTGGGAGGCGGAGATGAATACCGCCGCATCAAGGCAGGTCATGTCCATGGGCAGCTGGGCGCGTGAGGCAACATGTGGGAGAGGAACGAGCGGCAAGAGGAGAAGCACTCTGGGGTCGTATCGCTGATGAAAGGGAAAGAGATTGCTTCTACTAGAAGGATACATAGATATTTTCACTTGGGGAGGTGTTAACTGGGCTGGTATTTTTCTACTGACACAATGAAAAAGCCAGATGGACACGCCCAACAAGCACCATTCTACCGACGCTTATTGTGTTTGATACCCACCAAGAGTTCAAGTCATAGACTTGGTACCGGTGCTAGTATTTTTCTGAATTTATTTCAGACTTTTTGATGACGTTCGTTCAATGGGAGAAGACTTGGGTACGAGATGCATGTGATGACTTCGTCCATCTAATTTTTTTGTGTCGGCTTAGTATCTCAGAGATATTTCTAGGAGTATGGTGTGTGTGTGTGCATATATTCATAGGGGTGGGTGTATATCAGGCTAGCAATTAGGATTACCCAAGCGGGTATTGGACTCCCATCCCCGTCTCCGCGACAGCCTTCTCATACTCGTCCCCATCTCCATACTCGTCAGCAGGGATAAACATATTCCCATCCCCATCCCTGTCGGTTTTCTTATCCCATGGAGAAACCCATGCACGCAATCAACACAATAAATAATATGTTGTGGCTAGGTTAGGGTTTTCTTAGGGCTTTTTGGCCAAAGGGGTGGGATGGGAGGAAATTTGGGAGGGTAAGGGCGGGAATTACACAGGGTCTACTAATTTTAGAGCCCACATGTAAGGCCTTCATGGGTAAGGTGGGTAACATACACGTGTAGTGCTATCACATCCCCATCCCCGTCTTGCGTGCCGGATAAGATATTTGACCCACCAGCTTCCCCGTGGGTATTAAAGCTGGCACATCGCCGTCCCTGATAGAGTAATTACCCACGGGGACGCCAACTTGTATATATGCGTGTAGGAGCATCTCAATTGTAGTGTGCTAAAAAAGAAACAAGTATGAAAAAACCTTGAACTTGTAGATGAAAACTAAATCGAACCTTGAACTTCGAATACCAAAAAACTAAGATTAACTTCAAATATAAAGAAACTAAGGAATCAAACTTGGGACGTGGTGCTTTTGAACTCATCTCGCTAGTCAGTGTAACTGATGTCTTTTGGTGATAAATGAGAAGCAGAAAATTATTTAACCACACACCACAACGTCAAGATTTGAAAATATATATTTTAAAAAGTTTCATTTTTTTCTCGAAAATTGTCAACAACTTTTAGATACAAACAAAGAAAAAACAATTTCTCAAATTGCAAACATTTTTTTTGCACAAATGTGAACAATTTTATGAATTACAAACATTTTTTTGAAAAACAGAAAGAAATTTTGAAAATGTGAACCATTTTTGAAATCCCCAAACATATTTAAAGTGCTAACACTTTCTGAATAAAACGAACAAAGTTTGAAAACACGAACATTTTTTGAAGCCTGAACAATTTTTATAAAGTTCGAAGAATTTTTCAAAACAAGATTTTTTTGAAACATAAACATATTTTTTAAAACTGGGAACAAGTTTTGAAACCTGAAAAGAACTTTAACGTCTGAATGCTTTCTAACTCTTTGTCTAGGATTCAAATCTTTTCGTTTTTGAAAAACTATTCGCACTTTAGGAAAAAATTGGGGATTGAAAAAATGGTTCACATTTCAAATTTTGTTTGTGTTTTCAAAAAAGTTCGTAATTCGGAAATTTCCAAAAAATGTTCGTATTTCAAAGATTTTGATACTTTTCAAGAAAATGTTTTAATTTTTCTTTTTAAGGAAATTTTCAAATCTCAACGTTGCGGTTCGTGGTTATTTTTTTAAAGTTGCACGTTACGGAAACAAAACACGCTTCGCCTGGTGGGCCGGCCCAGTAGCGTCCGGCGGCAGCCGACGATCCCGGGTTTGCGCTGCCATGTCAACAATCGCTGTGCCGATTTCAGGGGCTCAATGTTCAGGGTTCGATTCAGTTTTTCGTCTATAAATTCAGGGTTTGTTTGGACTTTTTCAAAAAAAAAAAACAGACGGTAGAGATAGAGAACGTCACACGCTGACACGCCTAAACAACCGAAGAGCCGGAACCACACCCGATTCCGGTGGTCTCCGTTCCACACGGCCTGTTCACACCACCAAGATTCGTGCAGGAGGCTCAGCCGGACCGTATTAAAGGCAAGCAACCGCAGTCGCGGCCGCCCTCTCTCTCCCTGCGCCTCTGGCTCGAGCCGTCTACGATTTCCTCTCGCCTTCCTCCCCCGCCGAGCCCTCCAAACCCTAGGCGCCGCCGTCCAGGTAAGGATCCGCCATGAAACCTCCAATCTTTCGTGGTTTTCTCCGTCTCAGTGCCCGGGCAGATCGCGGACGTGTTATCTTGAAGATAAAATAAGCCGATTCCTGCTCGATCTGTGCGTTCGTTGGCTTTCGGATCTTGCCTGGTCCGGCGGATCCGAGGAGCGGCGAACGATTTCTGTGGTGGGGTGGTTAGATTCGTGGCTGTGCGGATAAGATGCATGTAGTAGTGGTTTAACTTGATTTGCCATAACTTAGTATCCTGATGCCTGCGAATGCCGTCTTTTTTCGTACTATACTCTCTAATTTAACAGGATGCCTTTGAACTTGACTGCTCAATGCTTTCCTTTATGAGAACTAGTTTAGGCAAGAAAGCCCGCCAGTATACATGTCACGATTTCATAGAAAGAGGATTGATTGTTTAGTAGTTTGTGGGATAGAACATATTCCTGTTGTCATTATACTTAAATGTGCTGCCTTTCTTTAATCACTTGCCAACCGATGTTTAGAGTTGCAAGTCTTGTCTATAGGTTTCTTTTGGCAAAAATGTTGGAATTTAGTGCTTTTATCTCTTGGCGATCTTATTTAAGCTATCATCTCCCAGGAAGCCCATTTACCAGCCATGTTTGGACGCATGCCAAGGAAGACCAGCAACAACACCAAGTACTACGAGGTGCTTGGTGTATCCAAGACAGCAACCCCGGATGAGTTGAAGAAAGCTTACCGGAAAGCTGCTATAAAAAACCATCCTGACAAGGGCGGAGACCCTGAGAAGGTGTGGTGGCAGGCACTTCTGTATGTGCCTACTTTTGCTATTGTTAGATTGGTGTTTGTTGACACTTCTTTGTATCTTGTGCAGTTTAAAGAATTGGCACAAGCTTATGATGTTCTCAATGACCCTGAAAAGAGGGAGATTTATGACCAATATGGAGAAGATGCAATCAAAGAAGGGATGGGAGGCAGCGGCGGCGCTGATATGCATAGCCCCTTTGACATATTCGAACAGCTATTTGGGGGTGGCGGCGGCGGCTTTGGAGGTAGTAGTTCTATGATATGAAATTCTTTGTTCTTTGTTCCATTATCCTGCTTTGCGGGAGTTAAATTGTCATGCGCTCACTTTGTGATAATTAAATGCATATGCACTTACATGTGATTTTATGGATAAAAGGTGGTAGCTCGAGAGGACGCAGACAAAAGCGTGGTGAAGATGTGGTGCATACCATGAAGGTTTCGTTAGAAGACTTGTACAATGGTGCTACCAAGAAGCTATCTTTATCACGGAATGTTCTTTGTGGAAAATGCAAGGGGTAAGTTTTTGCAAGTTCTTAGTTGGTAAACTGTCTTTCTGCAGTTATTGTGCTCAAATTTGGAGCATATGTGTTACTACTACTTTCTTAAGGAAGGAATTCTAACAAAGTGTAGATGGTTATATGGTGTTAATGTCATTACCTCCGACTTTGTGTACACAGTTCCGCTCTGTCTAATATAAAACCATGATGGGTGCTTCTGTAGAACAGCCCAAACTTGCTCTCTTTCTGTCCTCGTGAAATATTGAGGTGAAAGAGATCCCATGTTTCAGAAAACTTTGTTTTGCAATATTTCTAGAGCTGAATCATCATGATATTAATATGCAAGCTATCAGTTTTTTATGTAACAAAAGTAATGTAGTTCATGTATTGCCTGGTATTTTTGCTTTTCTGTTTCATCAGCCGAAAAGTTGAACCTTGTTCTGTTTATCTTCACACGTTTTCGTTGTATGTACAATGTCTACGCCTGTTCAAATCCAGCTCGGCCCAAAAATTTGGGGCTTCGTGAATATGAACTAAATCCTTTTGTTTTTCTTCCATAAAATAAAATGTCCAATCTATAAAAATAAAAGATAAAGAAAAAGGGGGATATTTTTTCTAATCCATCTCTCATTCCTTTCTTACAAACAAAAGAGTTTTTCTTATTGGAGGGTAGATTGTTGTCCATTTTTAGAGATAAAAAATAACTGTAAAACATGCTTTTGACCAGGTCTGGTTGCTGAAAGATGTTAGTTGTTGGATTGTGGATTTTTTGTTTGTCTTCCACTCAAATCCTCTTATTGTTGTCAGTGGCTGTTAAGATGTGTTCTTTTGCTCTTAAGGGGTAGCTAATCGCCTATCCTTTGATATGCGCTCACTTCCCAGTTTCTGTTCGCATTAAAAGTAGTTGTAGTGGTGGAAAGAAGAAATGTAATGATGTGACTTGATTTTATTCATTGCATATCTGTATATAATTTTGAAATTGACTATTCCCTAAAAATTATACTACCTCCGTCTGGAATTAGTTGTCGCTACAATGGATGTATCTAGATGTATTTCAGTGATGTATCTAGATGTATTTCAGTGCTAGATACTTATATTTGAGCGACAAGTAATTCCGCACAGAGGGAGTACTAGTTAATTGAGGAGTGGAAGTGGAGTATGTTGAACAATATAGCCATGTAACGACTACTGCTGCATTTCATCTTTGCATGAGTGAGGGTGCAAGCTTTGATTTAGCCCCTTGGGATCGATGCAGATTTGTTTGCTTCTGATTCTGATGTTGTTTGTTTTTACTCTTGTCAATGTAACTTGCAAATTGTACTTGTACTGCAGCTCTTGTTCTGTACAAGATTATTTTTCCATGCCTGTATTAGTGGTAAGGATCTCACTGTATCCTGTTGTACCTTCAGAAAGGGATCCAAGAGCGGGGCAACGGCTACTTGCAGTGGTTGTCGTGGTGCAGGAATGAGGATGATAACAAGACAGATTGGACCTGGCATGATCCAACAGATGAATACTGTTTGCCCTGAATGCAGAGGATCAGGTATGATTCTGTTCTATCTTCTTTATTTAATGATTGTATCTGTTTCCTTAGTAATTTTGTAATTCTTCATCTGTCCAGGCGAGATGATAAATGACAAGGATAGATGCCCAAGCTGCAGAGGGAACAAAGTATCCCAGGAGAAGAAGGTCTTGGAGGTTCATGTGGAGAAGGGAATGCAACATGGCCAAAAGATTGTATTCCAGGGTGAAGCTGACGAAGCTGTGAGTCTTTTTTACACACACAAGCGTCAAATGCACACATCTCTTGCATGCACACTATCTAGGAGTATCCTTCTAACGATGCTGATTCATGCTTTTGCAGCCTGATACAGTGACAGGAGACATTGTTTTTGTCTTGCAACTTAAAGAGCACCCAAAATTCAAGAGGAAGTCGGATGACCTATTTGTTGAGCACACGATCTCTCTGACTGAGGCTCTCTGTGGCTTTCAGTTTGTTCTGACCCATCTTGATGGTCGGCAGCTTCTGATCAAGTCCAATCCTGGGGAGATCATCAAGCCTGGTACATCAATTTCCTCTTGTGGATCTGTTTTTCCTTGCCCCTTCGTTGATATCTGCCTTCCAGTTCCTCTATCCTGTCGATAAAATTCCCCCCCTTTTTGGAACTTATTACTGATGTGATCTTTTGTTTCAAAAAAATAGGCCAGCACAAGGCCATAAATGATGAGGGCATGCCCCAGCACGGCCGGCCGTTCATGAAGGGTCGCCTGTTTGTCGAGTTCAGCGTGGAGTTCCCTGAGCCCGGAGTACTGACCCCTAGCCAATGCAAGTCACTTGAGAAGATCCTGCCGCCAAGGCCAGGGAGCCAGTCGTCGGACATGGACGTGGACCAGTGCGAGGAGACCACCATGCACGACGTGAACATCGAAGAGGAGATGAGGCGCAGGCAGCATCAGAGGCGGCAAGAAGCATATGATGAGGAAGACGATGACGAAGGCGGTGCACCAAGGGGTGTGCAGTGCGCCCAGCAGTAAGGAGGCGCCGGCAGCGGTGTTAAGGGCGCACAGTCGGCAGTAGTCGACTGCATTCTATTGTTCCTTTCTCGTTTAATTAAAGTAGCTGATCTGATGCGCGGTATTATTATTCTTGGCGTCTTAAGATTATGAGGTTGTTAGCCATAAGTATCATTCGTCCTTTTGTTGGCCTATTGCCTACTCTGTCGTGTACCAGCAGTATTATTTTGGAGCCCAGACTTGATATTTCAGACTTGGTTGGGTGAATTGGTCGTGTGTGTGCTGGTGCATTTTCCATTATTGTTTATTTAATCTTTGTACCGCTCAGCAACTTGAGGCATTCCTATTTGTATCAGATCTGTCAGTCAGGGTCGTTGTATGACTGGAACGTGTTAATGGAACTTACTCTTGTTAATGGCTCGATGGCATCTCGGCACCAATAGTAAAGCGAAGACTTTGAGGAAATTGCCAGGCGCACGACGCACCACCGTTCCTCACGGGCTCTTGCTTCCGGGTCTTGCTCACCACGGCCGGTGCGGCATTGCCGTTCGAATATCGTTGTTCCCGAAATCCTTGAGTTGTACCGGCAAGCAGCTCAGTCCCGCGCAAGTGGGCACACGAAACAGTAACCACCACCTTCCTGCAGGAAGGTGTAGAACCAAGCAGCCCGATTGATTGAAGGAGTCTTGCTCTCGATGACATCTACTTAACAGCTAGTTGTTGAGGTGTAGTCCTCGTCTCTGAGGAGGACGGCTGCCTCCTCCAAACTCGCGTGGCCGTGTGTATGTTGTGTTGTAAAATAAAACAACAACAAGAAGAAGAAAATTATCATTTGGCCGGACTGCATATGCTTCTTATACAACTGGAGTTCTGAATTGGCCCGGTGGTATTTGGACGGTCGCTGTTTGGTTATGTCTAGTATAGCGTCACCAATGCAAGCCATCCATGTGTTGGTGGTCTCACCAGCTTGCAAATATCTAACTGGCTGCAGAATTTCGCGCCGATTTGTTAATTCCGGAGATCCTAACAACAACATCAGCTTTATTTATTTTTTAGCTCCGCATGGTGGCGATATCTTTTGTTTAGGGAAAAATAAAACGTAGGCTTCCACTAACCAATCCACTATTTATAGTCGCGCCACACCACCTTCTTTCCCCAGCCTTGAGCCTTGTCTGGTGCTTGTAGAGAGGACTAGAGCCATGGAGTCTGACGCGACCCATGCACCCGCCACCTCCTCTTCCTCCTCCTACTCTTCCGACTCAGCCGTCATCAATGGCGTACAGGACGTGTCCAAGAGTGAGCCCAAGCATCTGAAGCGCAAGAGACAGACCGCCACCTCTCCTGTTGCTCCAGCCACCGGCAGCCAAGAGACGGAGGGTGCCGACGGCGCCGCCCGGGCCGAGGAGAGCAGCAGCTGCGCCGCCGGGGAGGAGCGCACGGCCGGAAGGCACCCGTCGTACCGCGGCGTGCGTCGCCGGAGCTGGGGCAAGTGGGTGTCGGAGATCCGAGAGCCGCGCAAGAAGTCGCGCATCTGGCTCGGCACCTTCCCGACCGCGGAGATGGCCGCGCGCGCGCACGACGTGGCCGCGGTCGCCATCAAGGGCCGCCGCGCGCACCTCAACTTCCCGCACCTCGCCGACGCGCTCCCACGTCCGGCCTCCACTTCCCCCGCCGACATCCAGGCCGCGGCCGCCCTGGCCGCTGCCCAATGCGAGCCTTCCTCCTCCGTCGCCGAGACCACGGAGACGCCGACGACATCGACGGAGACATCGGCCGCAAGCTCCGGTACGGCCGTTAGCGGCGAGGAGAACGCTCTGTTCGACCTGCCCGACCTTCTGCTCGACCTGAGGGACGGCCTCTGGTGCTCGCGTACCTGGGCGACGGCCGCCGACGACTACGACGGCGGCGAAGCCGCGCTGCACGAGCCGCTCCTGTGGGTGGAGCAGTGCTGGACCTAGCCGTTCCGTTCCGACGCGTGGGCCATGCCTGGCCAGAAGAGAACACCCGTAGACATGGGCATGTACTAGCGTTTCATTTTTCCAATTACTTTGCGCTTTTGCTTCGCGCCATGCCAGGCCTGCCATCTTGGGGTGGCAAGTCGTTCTAGCTAGACGTTTCACCGTTTTCTTCACGGTGTGTGTTGTATCCCGAAATGTGAAATACAGACCCCTCAAAAAGGGAGAAAAAAAGGAAATATGAAATAACCCCTCTAAACTTTATAAGACGTTTTAGGTTACTACTCCAAGGGAGTACAATCTATATCTTCGGTCTTGAAATCTCAAACACTCGATTAATCATGAACGATATTGTCCTTTTGTTCAGCAAAGGTATATTTGATATTTCCACACTGCAATCCTTCCTTTGGTTTTAACAACTGAACTACACATTCGTAGACGTGGGCGGGGAGGTTGCCCTCGACGCTAGTCGTCGGGGCGGACCAATTGGTGTGTGGTCTTGTGGAGTTTTTGCTTTGTCACCTCTGCACCGGATTCCAAGCCTGCTCCTCACATTGCAGTCTCGTCTTCTTCTGTCCGGCCGTGACGAGAGGCTAGCTAGTTTTGATGAAATAGATTCCCCGTTTGTTTGTGTTTATGAGGTTGGTGTGCTTTTGTTGATTTTAATTCGGTATCGACGAGAGTGAGCTTGACCGATGTATAAATGTTCACCCGATTTTCACAATTAACCGGCTAACCATTTTTTTATATAATTAATGGTACAGACAAAGCTTTTGCCTTTGTTCAATAAAAAACAGTGGGACAATAATAGCCTCTTCAACTCAAAACTTTTACAATCTCTATGGAAGATTATAATTTTTTACATATTCTTGCATCACACAGGATACTCGTTATTTAAAATCACTAAACCAAAATTCATTGGAACATTGCATCAATCTTGTGTAATCTAAAAATTATCACCTAACATCCACCTCAACAACCTTTTGCACTGCTAAGAGACAAACGAGCTAAACTTATGTTTTGCATATGTGCTTTTATTAATATATTATAAATTGCTGTGTTTCTTATAACTCTACCCATGAAAAAGCTGGACACCATCTGTATCTTGGCTTTTAGCCAGATACGCTACACAAACCATATACAGATAAATTTTCACGGATGCTGTAAGAGATGTGACAACTAAGTACTAGTAGTATTTGTTCCGACCATCTTAGCTAGCGAACGTTCGCTGGGAGGGGATGACATTTCAAACAATTTTGCTTACGGTTTTTGTTGTGAGGGGATGACAACTTCTTCTTCAAAAGAAAAACATGATGGTTTCTTCAGAAGAATGCAATTTTGTTTAAAACTGCCACCGTTTGATCTTGTGAAGCAACTAAAACTGTCAGCAAAAAGAACCTTCGCTTGCCATCACCCACCGAGTTGACGTTCGCCAGATAACATTACCAGTTTATTTTTTGGGCAGAAGTGCTAGCAATTATACTTACATAAAAGTTAGTATAAAGTTGGGTCATCTATTTTGGAACAGAGGGAGTACCACTGAAATACATGAAAATCAAATCACTTCATCAAATTAAAATCAGTACGCATCATTTTCAGACCAAGGTACCACAACGATGTATAAATACATTTTTTTGGCTTTTCTATTTAGTTAGAATTTGTCCCTCGTACCTCTGAGCCGTCTATAGAATATTTTTTACCCCCGTTTTCCGTATGTTTAAAAGAAATTCATAATAATTTTATTTATTTTCCTTTGGCTTCCAAAAATTCATGTAGGGCTTCTATAGGCTTGCCTTATTATTAGATGATTTTTTCCTTCTGAAATTCTAAATATTCACGCATGTGAAAAAACATGCGGTGCCCCATGTTTGGTTTTGGTAATTGATGACAATATCTATGGACTAATGGTTGCCTTGAGTTATATTTGAAGGATGTGTCCATAGGCATTTCTTGAAGTTCATGTGTTGGTTTCAAGGAGTTTATGTGGTGACCAAGGTGTTATTAAGGAATTATCCAAAGATTGGTCATGTGAGAGTTGAGCTTATTGCAAGCATGTCTTGGAAAAGAAGATTGTGTGATCATTCATGTATATCTTCAAGACATCATCCAAATGAAGAGAGTTGGTTGATCAAGACTAAGTCAAGAGTGAATCAACTTGATAAACTCACAAAGCATAGAAGATGTACCGAGAGGGATCAAGCGATCCCATGGTGTGTTCAAGTGAAGCATCATGAAGAGATCAAATGCTTGAATCTTGCCGTCCATTGTGGTGACAATGGACTTGTGAAGATGTGCGGAAGAGTGGCTCACCCATAGTGGAGCATGGGGGAGCAATCAACTAGTCTTCATCGAGCCAACGCAACCAAGAAAGGTGGTCCAACTTGAGGGAGTCAAGATCGTCATCATCTAGCTCAAGTGGACCATGTGCAAGGCAAAGGTTTGCTCTTGATAGGTTTTCTATTTTACCGGTCTCATGATGGTAGTTGGGAGACCGGGTTATAGGATCGATTGCCGTACTATCAAGGGGGGCTCTCGATGAGTAGCTTGATCGTATCGTTCATAGAGAGCTCAAACCATTGCATCCTTGCATCATCTTTATTGGTTCTTATTTGGTTCTTATCTTTGTGAGTTTTGGAGCTTATGGTCATCTTGATGACAAGCTCGAGTTCATCGAAAACGGAGTTCACTCGCATCTTCTATGATGTTTTCGATGTTGGAGGTTATGCCGGTTCTTCTCGGTTGGAGGTTTCACTCCTCTATTTGTTGGCATATCTCCCCTGCCTCTTCTTACTATAACTAGTCGCTGTTTTGATGCTACTCGTCTTCCTCTATCCAACAAGCTTGAGTTTGCTCAATTCGGAGCTCATATGCAGAAGTTATGGCAGTTTTGGTTTCCTAGCGGTAGTACCGCGGGCCGGAGCGGTAGTACCGCTTGGGTGCTACAAGCAGTAGTACCGCTCCAGAGCGGTAGTACCGCTGGTATCCCTCAGCCGTAGTACCGCTGCGGTCTCGTGCTAGTACCGCCTCGATTCGAGGGGTCTTTTTTCGTGTCGGGTTTTACGGTACTAGCCGCGACAGTGGGGGCCGTAGTACCGCTCATATGCGGTAGTACCGCCCTGACCACCGCGGTAGTACCGCTCTGGGCCCAGCGGCAGTACCGCGAGGGGGAGCGGTAGTACCGCTGGCCAGGCGGTAGTACCGCTCTCTGCGGAGCTGGTGTGGGGGGTAACGGTTGGATTGTTCCCCCCCACTATATAAGGAGGTCTTCTTCCCCAATGAACCTTATCCTTTGAGCTCGTGTTCTTCCCCCATTGTTGACCTTCTTCGAGCTTGCTAACTCTCAATCCCTCCATGGATTCTTGCTAGTTTTTGAGGGAAAAGAGAGAGGAGATCTAGATCCACATTTCCACCAATCACTTTCTCCTCTATGTGAGGGGAACCCATTGGATTTAGATCTTGGAGTTCTTGGTGTTCTCCTTCTTGTTCTTCCTCTCATTTTCCTCCCTAGCATTAGTTGCTTCGGTGGGATTTGAGAGAGAAGGACTTGGGCACTCCGTGTGCCCTTGCCATTGCATTTGGTGCATCGGTTTGAGTTCTCCACGGTGATACGTGGAAGTTACAAGTTGAGAAGCTTATTACTCTTGGGTGCTTGGTACCCTTGAGCTTGTTCCTCTTGGCTGCTTAGGCGCCCTAGACGATTGGTGGTGTTCGGAGCTCAATCATTGTGGTGTAAAGCTCCGGGCAAGCGTCGGGGTCTCCAATTAGGTTGTGGAGATCGCCCCGAGCAATTTGACGGGTTCCGGTGACCGCCCCCAAGGGTTGCCAAAGTGTACGGGTTCGGTGACCGCCCCCAAGGGTTGCCATTTGTACGGGTTCGGTGACCGCCCTCAAGGGTCCCTTAGTGGAATCACGGCATCTTGCATTGTGCGAGGGCGTGAGGAGATTACGGTGGCCCTAGTGGCTTCTTGGGGAGCATTGTGCCTCCACACCGCTCCAAACGGAGATTAGCATCCGCAAGGGTGTGAACTTCGGGATACATCATCGTCTCCGCGTGCCTTGGTTATCTCTTACCCGAGCCCTTTACTTATGCACTTTACTTTGTGATAGCCATATTGTTTCTTGTTATATATCTTGCTATCACCTAGTTGTTTATCTTGCTTAGCATAAGTTGTTGGTGCACATAGGTGAGCCTAGTTGTTGTAGATTTTGTGCTTGACATATTAACCGCTAGGTTTATTCCGCATTTGTTCAAGCCTAAACCGTAATTATTTTAAAGCGCCTATTCACCCCCCCTCTAGGCGACATCCACGATCTTTCAGCATGGCTTCGTTGTTTTGCTTTGGTATGTACTGTTTAATTCATACTAGTACCCCTTGCATTTACTTATACAAGGCCACTATGAAAAAACATTTTACATTTATACAAGACCACCAACATTAATCGAGATTTTTTTAATGATGTTTCCACGTAGTAGCAACTTGTTTAGCCTGGCCATAGTTGGGGTAACATAACCGGTAACATGCACTTGGGACTAGCAAACATGCTTATGTGGCACACAATTAAAGAAGAGAGAGAGGGTTAGAGTAACATAGGTAGATACCGTATTATGTTAAATGCTATTCTACTTTGTGTCATACATGACAATAAATATGATCATCTATAATACTACTTTATGATACTATGCACTATGGAGGTAGTATCATACACTAGTATCACATGCATGCTACTAGTATATGATACTCCCCACTATGACTAGCCTTAATACTTGCATGCATGTAGTTATAATGACACTTAGCTAGTTCCTTCCAATTCCTTTCTTGCATGGATGTGGCGTATTAATGATACTGGTTAACGAAAGGAAAAGTTGGCCTGCAAAGCAGCCATTAAATTTTACCTTGATACTTGTAATTTGAATTTGTGGCATTGTATAAGAAAACGGAACGTCTATTCAGTAGTTAGTACCCATGTTGATTAGCTATAAAAATGGCAAGCATGTGCCATGTAGTAAAAACACATGGAAATTTCAGCAGTAGGTATGATATATTTCAAAGTTTAGCACCATGCTTTACAACATAATTATTTCCTTATTTAGTTCTTTGTATAATGAGAAAAGTCCATTTAACAATCATCGGATGATGCAAAATGGATTCACAATAATTAGGACCATCCTAAAATTCTACCACAACACCAAACACAACTATATTCTAGTTACTCCCGACTTAGTTTCCCATTTGATATCATACGTTTCACTGTATTTATGATTTGATGCCCAATATTATGGCCTTACACTAGTAGAAAACAGGGCTTTGGTTCGGCCAGAAAAGAGCATTAATCCCGGTTGCATTACGAACCGGGACTAATGTGAGCATTAGTCCCGGTTCGAGCGGCTAGGGCACCGTATAGGCATTAGTCCCGGTTTAAATGGGACCTTTAGTCCCGGTTGGTGCCACGAGCCGGGACTAAAGGGTGCGATGCCCATTAGTACCGGTTCGTGGCACCAACCGGTACTAAAGGTTAGACCTTTAGTCCCGGTTCGACCCACCAACCGGTACTAATGGGGTTTGAGGCATTAGTACCGGTTCATGGCACGAACCGGTACTAAAGGTCCCATTTTCAAACTCTACCCCCCTGTGGATCGCCTTTTTAGTTTTGTAAAAAGCAAAAGAAAATGATAAAAACTTCAAAAATTAAAATCCTTCCAGATGTAGTTATGTTACTACATGTACTAGTTAGGAAAATTTAAAAACTTAAATTTGGACATGTTTTGCAAAAAATGTAGGGAAAATGTAAAACGGCTATAACTTTTGCATACGATGTCAGAAAAAAACGTATAATATATCAAAATGTTCAGCACAAAAATCCGCATCCGATTTTGACGGCCTATGGCCTGTTTACAAATTTTTAGAATCCTCAAATTCTAAAAGGAAAAAAAGTTATGCTCAAATTTCTGTTTTTTTTGAATTTTTGTTAAATCTGGTCAAACTACTTATTCAAGAAGTATTAGTGTTACTAAATAATTATTCAAGAATATTAGTGTTACTAAATAATTATTTCAGTTTTTTTGAATTTTGGTCAAATCTGGTCAAACTGTGGTCAAACAATGGTCAAACTAATTTTGCATTTTCATAACTCGTGAAATGCCGAGTAGGGTAAACTCCTACTTGATTAGTTAGAACTTCTCTGTCTCAACTCGTGGACCTATCTATCTTCTTCTTTTTAAGAGATAGGGGTTTGCTATTCTCACGGATTGCTCATATTTATTTACCCCATTGAATAGTTTTTGCCTTGTTTCAGCCCTTCCTTCATCTGAACCTTCCAAGTACTAATCTATCTTTATGGGGAAGACCAATATTAGTGTTACTAAATAATTCTTTCAGTTTTTTTGAATTTTGGTCAAATCTGGTCAAACCGTGGTCAAACTGTGGTCAAACCGTGGTCAAACTACTTATTCAAGAAATATTAGTGTTACTAAATAATTATTGTTTTTTAGAACAATAGTTTCAAACTCAAACAGTAAAATGTGTGACTTCATGCTCAAGCTAAATTCCTGATGGTTAATAGGATTGACATCTTAATATTGTCAGGAAAACAAGTGCAGACTTGGAAACGAGGAAGAATAGAACCCGGAAGTTAAGCGTGCTCAGGCTGAAGTAGTGAGAGGATGGGTGACCGTCCGGGAAGTTAGATGATTTGGAATGATGAGGGGTGATTAGAGATTAGAGGTTAAAATAATTCAGAAATTTGAAAAAAAATTCAAAAAAAATCATAAAATTTCCTTTAGTACCGGTTGGTGTTACCAACCGGGACTAAAGGTGGACCTCCAGGCAGCGGCCACGTGGAGGGCCTTTAGTCCCGGTTCGTGTAAGAACCAGGACTAAAGGGGGAGGCTTTAGTAACGACCGGGACTAAAGGCCCTTATGAACCGGGACTAAAGGCCCTTTTTCTACTAGTGTTAGTACTCAAGAACAAAAGGCACATGTTGTTTTTCCTCGGTGACACGAACTAATGTCTCGACTTACACCAAAATCTTCCACGAAGTCTTACCTACATGTGGCATATTTTCTGGCTCGTTGATCCTCATTTAATAAATGCAACTATTGTTGGAAATATGCCCTAGAGGCAATAATAAAATGGTTATTATTGTATTTCCTTGTTCATGATAATTGTCTATTGTTCATGCTATAATTGTATTAACCGGAAACCGTAATACATGTGTGAATACATAGACCACAACATGTCCCTAGTAAGCCTCTAGTTGACTAGCTCGTTGATCAATAGATGGTTATGGTTTCCTGACCATGGACATTGGATGTCATTGATAACGGGATCACATCATTAGGATAATGATGTGATGGACAAGACCCAATCCTAAGCATAGCACAAGATCGTGTAGTTCGTTTGCTAAGAGCTTTTCTAATGTCAAGTATCATTTCCTTAGACCATGAGATTGTGCAACTCCCGGATACCGTAGGAATGCTTTGGGTGTACCAAATGTCACAACGTAACTGGGTGGCTATAAAGGTGCATTACAGGTATCTCTGAAAGTGTCTGTTGGGTTGGCACGAATCGAGACTGGGATTTGTCACTCCGTATGACGGAGAGGTATCTCTGGGCCCACTCGGTAATGCATCATCATAATGAGCTCAATGTGACTAAGTAGTTAGTCACGGGATCATGCATTACGGAATGAGTAAAGTGACTTGCCGGTAACGAGATTGAACGAGGTATTGGGATACCGACGATCGAATCTCGGGCAAGTAACATACCGATTGACAAAGGGAATTGTATACGGGATTGATTGAATACCCGACATCGTGGTTCATCCGATGAGATCATCGTGGAACATGTGGGAGCCAATATGGGTATCCAGATCCCACTATTGGTTATTGGCCGGAGAGGTGTCTCGGTCATGTCTGCATGGTTCCCGAACCCGTAGGGTCTACACACTTAAGGTTCGGTGACGCTAGAGTTGTTATGGGAAATAGTATGTGGTTACCGAAGGTTGTTCGGAGTCCCAGATGAGATCCCGGACATCATGAGGAGTTCCGGAATGGTCCGGCGGTGAAGATTGATATATTGGACGAAGGGTATTGGAGTCCGGAAGTGTTCCGGGGGTACCAGGCTATGGCCAGCATGACCGAAAGGTGTTTCGGGAGCCCCGGCAAGTGTTGGAGGGCCTCATGGGCCAAAGGGGAAGGGGCAAACCAGCCCACTAAGGGGTGGTGCGCCCCCCACACCCTTTCCCACGTTACTTGGGGAGGTGGGGCGCCTCCACCTGGCTTGGGAGGCAAGCCTCCACCTGCTTGGCTTGGGGGGCAAGTCTCCCTAGGATTTTCCCTAGGGAGATCCAATCTGCTTGGCCGCCGCCCCCTAGGGGAAACCCTAGGGCGCCTCCCCCTCTCCCCTTGCCCCTATATATAGTGGAGGGGTGGGAGGGCAGCCGCACCTCTTCCCTGGCGCAGCCCTCCCTCCTCATACTCCTCCTCCTCCTCCTCCGTAGTGCTTAGCGAAGCTCTGCCTGAGAACCACGAGCTCCATTGCCACCACGCCGTCGTGCTGCTGGAGTTCTCCCTCAACTTCTCATCTCCCCTTGCTGGATCAATAAGGAGGAGACGTCCCCGGGCTGTACGTGTGTTGAACGCGGAGGCGCCGTCCGTTCGGCGCTAGATCGGATCTTCCGCGATTTGAATCGCTGCGAGTACGACTCCATCAACCGCGTTCTTGTAACGCTTCCGCTTAGCGATCTTTAAGGGTATGAAGATGCACTCCCTCTCTCTCGTTGCTAGCATCTCCTAGATTGATCTTGGTGACACGTAGGAAAATTTTGAATTATTGCTATGTTCCCCAACAGTGGTATCAGAGCCAGGTCTATGCGTAGATTCTATGCACGAGTAGAACACAAAGTAGTTGTGGGTGATGATTTGTTCAATTTGCTTGCCGTTACTAGTCTTATCTTGATTCGGCGGCATTGTGGGATGAAGCGGCCCGGACCGACCTTACACGTACACTTACGTGAGACAGGTTCCACCGACTGACATGCACTTGATGCATAAGGTGGCTAGCGGGTGTTTGTCTCTCCCACTTTAGTCGGATCGGATTCGATGAAGAGGGTCCTTATGAAGGGTAAATAGCAATTGGCATATCACCGTTGTGGCTTTTGCGTAGGTAAGAAACGTTCTTGCTAGAAACCCATAGCAGCCACATAAAACATGCAACAACAATTAGAGGACGTCTAACTTGTTTTTGCAGGGTATGCTATGTGATGTGATATGGCCAAAAGGATGTGATGAATTATATATGTGATGTATGAGATTGACCATGTTCTTGTAATAGGAATCACGACTTGCATGTCGATGAGTATGACAACCGGCAGGAGCCATAGGAGTTGTCTTAATTTATTGTATGACCTGCGTGTCATTGAAAACGCCATGTAATTACTTTACTTTATTGCTAACCGTTAGCCATAGTAGTAGAAGTAATAGTTGGCGAGACAACTTCATGAAGACACGATGATGGAGATCATGATGATGGAGATCATGGTGTCATGCCGGTGACGAAGGTGATCATGCCGCGCCTCGAAGATGGAGAGCAAAGGCGCAAGATGATATTGGCCATATCATGTCACTTTATGATTTGCATGTGATGTTTGTCATGTTTACATCTTATTTGCCTAGAACGACGGTAGCATAAATAAGATGATCCCTCACTAAAATTTCAAGAGACGTGTTCCCCCTAACTGTGCACCATTGCGAAGGTTCGTTGTTTCGAAGCACCACGTGATGATCGGGTGTGATAGATTCTAACGTTCGCATACAACGGGTGTAAGCCAGATTTACACATGTGAAACACTTAGGTTGACTTGACGAGCCTAGCATGTACAGACATGGCCTCGGAACACAAGAGACCGAAAGGTCGAACATGAGTCGTATAGTAGATACGATCAACATGGAGATGTTCACCGATGATGACTAGTCCGTCTCACGTGATGATCGGACACGGCCTAGTTGACTCGGATCATGTATCACTTAGATCACTAGAGGGATGTCTATCTGACTGGGAGTTCATTAAACAATTTGATTAGATGAACTTAATTATCATGAACATAGTCAAAAGGTCTTTGCAAATTATGTCTTAGCTTACGCTTTAGTTCTACTAAGATATGTTCCTAGAGAAAATTTAGTTGAAAGTTGATAGTAGCAATTATGCGGACTGGGTCCGTAAACTGAGGATTGTCCTCATTGCTGCACAGAAGGCTTATGTCCTTAATGCACCGCTCGGTGTGCTGAACCTCGAGCGTCGTTTGTGGATGTTGCGAACATCTAACATACACGTTTTGATGACCACGTGATAGTTCAGTGCGTAATGTTGAACGGTTTAGAATTGAGGCACCGAAGACATTTTGAAACGTCGCGGAACATATGAGATGTTCCAAGAGCTGAAATTGGGATTTTAGGCTCGTGCCCACGTCAAGAGGTATGAGACCTCTGACAAGTTTCTTAAACCTGCAAACTAAGGGAGAAAAGCTCAACCGTTGAGCATGTGCTCAGATTGTCTGAGTACTACAATCGCTTGAATCGAGTGGGAGTTAATCTTCAAGATGAGATAGTGATGGTTTTTCAAAGTCACTGCCACCAAGCTACTAGAGCTTCGTGATGAACTATAACAAATCCGGGATAGATATAATGATCCTTGAGCAACTCGCGATGTTTGACACCGCGAAAGTAGAAATCAAGTAGGAGCATCAATTGTTGATGGTTAGTAAAACCACTAGTTTCAAGAAGGGCAAGGGAAAGAAGGGATACTTCATGAAACGGCAAATCAGTTGCTGCTCTAGTGAATAAACCCAAGGTTGAACCCAAACCCGAGACTAAGTGCTTATGTAATGAGGGGAACGTTCACTGAAGCAGAGCTACCCTAGATACTTGGTAGATGAGAAGGCTGGCAAGGTCGACAGAAGTATATTGGATATACATTATATTAATGTATACTTTACTAGTGCTCCTAGTAGCACCAGGGTATTAGATACCGGTTCGGTTGCTAAGTGTTGGTAACTCGAAATAAAAGGCTACGGAATAAACGGAGACTAGCTAAAGGTGAGATGACGATATGTGTTGGAAGTGTTTCCAAGGTTGATGTGATCAAGCATCGCATGCTCCCTCTACCATCGAGATTGGTGTTAAACCTAAATAATTGTTATTTGGTGTTTGCGTTGAGCATAGACATGATTGGATTATGTTTATCGCAATACGGTTATTCATTAAAGGAGAATAATGGTTACTCTCTCTATTTGAATAATACCTTCAATGGTCTTGCACCTAAAATGAATGGTTTATTGAATCTCGATCGTAGTGATACACATGTTCATGCCAAAAGATATGAGATAGTAATGATAGTACCACATACTTGTGGCACTGCCACTTGAGTCATATTGGTATAAAACGCATGAAGAAGCTCCATGTTGATGGATCTTTGGACTCACTCATTTTTGAAAAGATTGAGACATGCGAACCATGTCTATTGGTAGATATGCATGAAGAAACTCCATACAGATGGATCATTTGGACTCACTTGATTTTGAATCACTTGAGACATGCAAATCATACCACATGGGCAAGATGACTGAAAGGCCTCGTTTTCAGTGAGATGGAACAAGAGAGCAACTTGTTGGAAGTAATACATTTTGATGTGTGCAGTCCAATGAGTGCTGAGGCATGCAGTGGATATCGTTATGTTCTTGCTTCACAGATGATTTGAGTAGATGCTGAGTATATTTACTTGATGAAACACAAGTCTGAATTGTTGAAAGGTTCAAGTAATTTCAGAGTGAAGTTGAAGATCGTCGTGACAAGAGGATAAAATGTCTGTGATATGATCATAGAGATGAATATCTGAGTTACGAGTTTGGCACACAATTAAGAAATTGTGGAAATTGTTTCACGACTAATACTGCCTGGAACACCATAGTGTGATGGTGTGTCTGAACATCATAACTGCACCCTATTGGATATGGTGCATACCATGATGTCTCTTATCGAATTACACCATCGTTTATGGGTTAGGCATTAGAGACAACCGCATTCACTTTAAATAGGGCACCACGCAATTCCGTTGAGACGACACCATATGAACTATGGTTTAGAGAAACCTAAGCTGTCGTTTCTTAAAAGTTTGGGGCTGCGACGCTTATGTGAAAAAGTTTCAGGCTGATAAGCTCGAACCCAAAGCGGATAAATGCATCTTAATAGAATACCCAAAACAGTTGGGTATACCTCCTATTTCAGATCTGGAAGCAAAAGTGATTGTTTCTAGAAACGGGTCCTTTCTCGAGGAAAAGTTTCTCTCGAAAGAATTGAGTGGGAGGATGGTGGAGACTTGATGAGGTTATTGAACCAAGACTTCAACTAGTGTGTAGCAGGGCACAGGAAGTTGTTCCTGTGGCACCTACACCAATTGAAGTGGAAGCTTATGATAGTGATCATGAAACTTCGGATCAAGTCACTACCAAACCTCGTAGGACGACAAGGATGCATGCTACTTCAGAGTGGTACGTAATCCTGTCTTGGAAGTCATGTTTCTAGACAACAATGAACCTACGAGCTATGGAGAAGCGATGATGGGCCCGGATTCCGACGAATGGCTCGAGGCCATAAAATCCGAGAGAGGATCCATGTATAAAAACAAAGTGTAGACTTTGGAAGAACTACTTGATGGTCGTAAGGCTGTTGGGTGCAGATGGATTTTAAAAGGAAGACAGACAATGATGGTAAGTGTCACCATTAAGAAAGCTCGACTTGTCATTAAGATGTTTTCCGGCAAGTTTAAGGAGTTGACTGCGATGAGACTTTCTCACTCGTAGCGATGCTAAGAGTCTGTCGGAATTATATTAGCAGTTACTGCATTATTTATGAAATCTTGCAGATAGGATGTCAAAAACATTGTTTCCTCGACGATTTTCTTGAGGAAAGGTTGTATGTGATACAACCAGAAGGTTTTGTCAATCCTGAAAGATGCTAACAAGTATGCAAAGCTCCAGCAATCCTTCTGAGGATTGGAGTAAGCATCTCGGAGTTGGAATGTACGCTTTGATGAGATGATCAAAGATTTTGGGTTTATACAAAGTTTATGAGAAACTTGTATTTCCAAAGAAGTGAGTGGGAGCACTATAGAATTTTTGATGAGTATATGTTGTTAACATATTGTTGATCAAAAATGATGTAGAATTTCTAGAAAGCATACATGGTTATTTGAAAAGTGTTTTTCAATGGAAAACCTGGATTAAGCTACTTGAACATTGAGCATCAAGATCTATAAGGATAGATCAAAAACGCTTAATAGTACTTTCAAATAAATACATACCGTGACAGGATTTTGAAAGAGTTCAAAATAGATTAGCAAAGAAGGAGTTCTTGGCTGTGTTACAAGGTGTGAGTATTGAGTAAGACTCAAGACCTGACCACGGCAGAAGAGAGAGAAAGGACGAAGGTCGTCCCCTATGCTTTAGACGTAGGCTCTACAGTATGCTATGCTGTGTACCGCACCTGAAGTGTGCCTTGCCATGAGTTAGTCAAGGGGTACAATAGTGATCCAGGAATGGATCACATGACAGCGGTCGAACTTATCCTTAGTATCTAGTGGACTAAGGAATTTTCTCGATTATGGAGGTGGTAAAAGAGTTCGTCGTAAAGGGTTACGTCGCTACAAACTTTGACACTAATCCGGATGACTCTGAGTAGTAAACCGGATTCGTATAGTAGAGCAGTTATTTGGAATAGCTCCAAGTAGCGCGTGGTAGCTGCATCTACAAGATGGCATAGGGATTTGTAAAGCACACACGGATCTGAAAAGTTCAGACCCGTTGACTAATAACCTCTCTCACAAGCGAGATATGAACAAACCCCATGGGTGTTGGATTCATTACAATCACATAGTGATGTGAACTAGATTATTGACTCTAGTGCAAGTGGGAGACTGTTGGAAATATGCCCTAGAGGCAATAATAAAATGGTTATTATTGTATTTCCTTGTTCATGATAATTGTCTATTGTTCATGCTATAATTGTATTAACTGGAAACCGTAATACATGTGTGAATACATTGTTGGGAATCATAGCATAATTTTAAAATTTTCCTACGCTCACCAAGATGCATCTATGGAGTATACTAGCAACGAGGGGAAAGGAGTGCATCTACATACCCTTGTAGATCGCGAGCGGAAGCGTTCCAATGAACGTGGATGACGGAGTCGTACTCGCCGTGATCCAAATCACCGATGACCGAGTGCCGAACGGATGGCACCTCCGCGTTCAACACACGTACGATGCAGCAATGTCTCCTCCTTCTTGATCCAGCAAGGGGGAAGGAGAGGTTGATGGAGATCCAGCAGCACGACGGCGTGATGGTGGATGTAGCGGGATGTCGGCAGGGCTTCGTCGAGCTTCTACGAGAGAGAGAGGTGTAGCAGGGGAGGAGGGAGGCGCCCAAGGCTGTAATGTTGCTGCCCTCCCTCCCCCCCTTTATATAGGCCCCCTGGGAGGGGGGGGGGCGCCGGCCACAACCCATCTAGAGGGGGGGCGGCGGCCAAGGGGGGTGCCTTGCCCCCCAAGGCAAGTGGGGCGCCCCCCCACCCTAGGGTTTCCAACCCTAGGCGCAGGGGGGAGGCCCATGGGAGGGCGCCCAGCCCACTAGGGGCTGGTTCCCTTCCCACTTCAGCCCACGGGGCCCTCCGGGATAGGTGGCCCCACCCGGTGGACCCCCGGGACCCTTCCGGTGGTCCCGGTACAATACCGGTAACCCCCGAAACTTTCCCGGTGGCTGAAACTGGACTTCCTATATATAATTCTTCACCTCCGGACCATTCCGGAACTCCTCGTGACGTCCGGGATCTCATCCGGGACTTCGAATAACTTTCGGGTTTCCGCATACACATATCTCTACAACCCTAGCGTCACCGAACCTTAAGTGTGTAGACCCTACGGGTTCGGGAGACATGCAGACATGACCGAGACGCCTCTCCGGTCAATAACCAACAGCGGGATCTGGATACCCATGTTGGCTCCCACATGTTCCACGATGATCTCATCGGATGAACCACGATGTCGAGGATTCAGTCAATCCCGTATGCAATTCCCTTTGTCAATCGGTATGTTACTTGCCCGAGATTCGATCGTCGGTATCCCAATACCTTGTTCAATCTCGTTACCGGCAAGTCTCTTTACTCGTAACGCAATGCATGATCCCGTGACTAACGCCTTAGTCACATTGAGCTCATTATGATGATGCATTACCGAGCGGGCCCAGAGATACCTCTCCGTCACACGGAGTGACAAATCCCAGTCTCGATCCGTGCCAACCCAATAGACACTTTCGGAGATACCCGTAGTGCACCTTTATAGTCACCCAGTTACGTTGTGACGTTTGGCACACCCAAAGCACTCCTACGGTATCCGGGAGTTGCACGATCTCATGGTCTAAGGAAAAGATACTTGACATTGGAAAAGCTCTAGCAAACGTAACTACACGATCTTTTATGCTATGCTTAGGATTGGGTCTTGTCCATCACATCATTCTCCTAATGATGTGATCCCGTTATCAATGACATCCAATGTCCATAGTCAGGAAACCATGACTATCTGTTGATCAACGAGCTAGTCAACTAGAGGCTTACTAGGGACACGTTGTGGTCTATATATTCACACATGCATTACGATTTCCGGATAACACAATTATGGCATGAATAATAGACAATTACCATGAACAAAGAAATATAATAATAACCATTTATTATTGCCTCTAGGGCATATTTCCAACAGTCTCCCACTTGCACTAGAGTCAATAATCTAGTTACATTGTGATGAATCGAACACCCATTGCGTCCTGGTGTTGATCATGTTTTGCCCTAGGGAGAGGTTTAGTCAACGGATCTGCTACATTCAGGTCCGTATGTACTTTACAAATATCTATGTCTCCATTTTGAACACTTTCACGAATGGAGTTGAAGCGACGCTTGATATGCCTGGTCTTCCTGTGAAACCTGGGCTCCTTCGCAAGGGCAATAGCTCCAGTGTTGTCACAGAAGAGTCATCGGGCCCGACGCATTGGGAATCACCCCTAGGTCGGTAATGAACTCCTTCATCCAGACTGCTTCCTGTGCTGCCTCCGAGGCTGCCATGTACTCCGCTTCACATGTAGATCCCGCCACGACGCTTTGCTTGCAACTGCACCAGCTTACTGCTCCTCCATTCAAAATATACACGTATCCGGTTTGTGACTTCGAGTCATCCAGATCTGTGTCGAAGCTAGCGTCGACGTAACCCTTTACGACGAGCTCTTCGTCACCTCCATAAACGAGAAACATATCCTAGTCCTTTTCAGGTACTTCAGGATATTCTTGACCGCTGTCCAGTGTTCCATGCCGGGATTACTTTGGTACTTTCCTACCAAACTCACGGCAAGGTTTACATCAGGTCTGGTACACAGCATGGCATACATAATAGACCCTATGGCTGAGGCATAGGGGATGACACTCATCTTTTCTATATCTTCTGCCGTGGTCGGGCATTGAGCCGTTCTCAATTGCACACCTTGCAATACAGGCAAGAACCCCTTCTTGGACTGATCCATATTGAACTTCTTCAATATCTTGTCAAGGTATGTACTCTGTGAAAGACCAATGAGGCGTCTTGATCTATCTCTATAGATCTTGATGCCTAATATATAAGCAGCTTCTCCAAGGTCCTTCATTGAAAAACACTTATTCAAATAGGCCTTTATACTTTCCAAGAATTCTATATCATTTCCCATCAATAATATGTCATCCACATATAATAAGAGAAATGCTACAGAGCTCCCACTCACTTTCTTGTAAACACAGGATTCTCCATAAGTCTGTGTAAACCCAAACGCTTTGATCATCTCATCAAAGCGAATGTTCCAACTCCGAGATGCTTGCACCAGCCCATAGATTGAGCGCTGGAGCTTGCATACTTTGTTAGCATTCTTAGGATCGACAAAACCTTCCGGCTGCATCATATACAACTCTTCCTTAAGGAAGCCGTTAAGGAATGCCGTTTTGACGTCCATCTGCCATATCTCATAATCATAGTATGCGGAAATTGCTAACATGATTCGGACGGACTTCAGCTTCGCTACGGGTGAGAAAGTCTCATCGTAGTCAACCCCTTGAACTTGTCGATAACCCTTAGCGACAAGTCGAGCTTTGTAGATAGTCACATTACCATCCGCATCCGTCTTCTTCTTAAAGATCCATTTGTTTTCTATGGCTCGCCTATCATCGGGCAAGTCAGTCAAAGTCCATACTTCGTTTTCATACATGGATCCTATCTCGGATTTCATGGCTTCTAGCCATTTGTCGGAATCCGGGCCCGCCATCGCTTCTTCATAGTTCGAAGGTTCACCGTTGTCTAACAACATGATTTCCAGGACAGGGTTGCCGTACCACTCTGGTGCGGAACGTGTCCTTGTGGACCTACGAAGTTCAGTAGTAACTTGATCCGAAGCTTCATGATCATCATCATTAACTTCCTCCCCAGTCGGTGTAGGCACCACAGGAACATCTTCCCGCGCTGCGCTACTTTCTCGTACGGAAGGGGTGACTATCACCTCATCAAGTTCCACTTTCCTCCCACTCAATTCTTTCGAGAGAAACTCCTTCTCTAGAAAGGACCCGTTCTTGGCAACGAAGATCTTGCCTTCGGATCTGAGGTAGAAGGTATACCCAATAGTTTCCTTAGGGTATCCTATGAAGACGCATTTCTCCGACTTGGGTTCGAGCTTTTCAGGTTGAAGTTTCTTGACATAAGCATCGCATCCCCAAACTTTTAGAAACGACAGCTTAGGTTTCTTCCCAAACCATAATTCATACGGTGTCGTCTCAACGGATTTCGACGGAGCCCTATTTAAAGTGAATGCGGCAGTCTCTAAAGCATAGCCCCAAAATGAGAGCGGTAAATCGGTAAGAGACATCATAGATCACACCATATCCAATAGAGTGCGATTACGACGTTCGGACACACCATTTCTCTGAGGTGTTCCAGGCGGCGTGAGTTGTGAAACTATTCCACATTTCCTTAAGTGTGTACCAAATTCGTGACTTAAATATTCTCCACCACGATCTGATCGTAAGAATTTTATTTTCCTGTCACGTTGATTCTCAACCTCACTCTGAAATTCCTTGAACTTTTCAAAGGTTTCAGACTTGTGCTTCATTAGGTAGACATACCCATATCTACTTAAGTCATCAGTGAGGGTGAGAACATAACGATATCCTCCGCGAGCCTCAACACTCATTGGACCGCACACATCGGTATGTATGATTTCCAATAAGTTGGTTGCTCGCTCCATTGTTCCAGAGAACGGAGTCTTGGTCATCATACCCATGAGGCATGGTTCGCACGTGTCAAATGATTCGTAATCAAGAGACTCCAAAAGTTCATCTGCATGGAGCTTCTTCATGCGCTTGACACCAATGTGACCAAGGCGGCAGTGCCACAAGTATGTGGGACTATCGTTATCAACTTTACATCTTTTGGTATTCACACTATGAACATGTGTAACATCACGTTCGAGATTCATCAAGAATAAACCATTAACCAGCGGGGCATGACCATAAAACATATCTCTCAAATAAATATAACAACCATTATTCTCAGATTTAAATGAGCAGCCATCTCGAATTAAACGAGATCCAGATACAATGTTCATGCTCAAAGCTGGCACTAAATAACAATTATTGAGGTTTAAAACTAATCCCGTGGGTAGATGCAGAGGTAGCGTGCCGACGGCGATCACATCGACTTTGGAACCATTCCCGACGCGCATCGTCACCTCGTCCTTCGCCAGTCTCCGTTTATTCCGTAGTTCCTGTTTTGAGTTACAAATATGAGCAACCGCGCCGGTATCAAATACCCAGGAGCTACTACGAGTACTGGTAAGGTACACATCAATTACATGTATATCACATATACCTTTGGTGTTGCCGGCCTTCTTGTCCGCTAAGTATTTGGGGCAGTTCCGCTTCCAGTGACCACTTCCCTTGCAATAAAAGCACTCAGTCTCGGGCTTGGGTCCATTCCTTGGCTTCTTCCCGGCAACTGGCTTACCGGGCGCGGCAACTCCCTTGCCGTCCTTCTTGAAGTTCTTCTTACCCTTGCCCTTCTTGAACTTAGTGGTTTTATTCACCATCAACACTTGATGTTCTTTTCTGATCTCTACCTCCGCTGATTTCAGCATTGAATATATCTCAGGAATGGTCTTTTCCATCCCCTGCATATTGAAGTTCATCACAAAGCTCTTGTAGCTTGGTGGAAGCGACTGAAGGATTCTGTCAATGACCGCATCATCCGGGAGATTAACTCCCAGCTGGGTCAAGCGGTTGTGCAACCCAGACATTCTGAGTATGTGCTCACTTACAGAACTATTTTCCTCCATTTTACAGCTGAAGAACTTGTCGGAGACTTCATATCTCTCGACCCGGGCATGAGCTTGGAAAACCAATTTCAGCTCCTCGAACATCTCATATGCTCCATGTTTCTCAAAACGCTTTTGGAGACCCGGTTCTAAGCTGTAAAGCATGCCGCACTGAACGAGGGAGTAATCATCAGCACGCTGCTGCCAAGCGTTCATAACGTCTTGGTTTTCTGGGATTGGTGCTTCACCTAGCGGTGCTTCTAGGACATAATCTTTCTTGGCTACTATGAGGATGATCTTCAGGTTCCGGACCCAGTCCGTATAGTTGCTGCCATCATCTTTCAGCTTGGTTTTCTCTAGGAACGCGTTGAAATTGAGGACAACGTTGACCATTAGATCTACAAGACATAGTGTAAAGGTTTTAGACTAAGTTCATGATAATTAAGTTCATCTAATCAAATTACACAATGAACTCCCACTCAGATAGACATCCCTCTAGTCATCTAAGTGAAACATGATCCGAGTTAACTAGGCCGTGTCCGATCATCACGTGAGACGGACTAGTCAAGATCGGTGAACATCTCCATGTTGATCGTATCTTCTATACGACTCATGCTCGACCTTTCGGTCCTCCGTGTTCCGAGGCCATGTCTGTACATGCTAGGCTCGTCAACACCCGTTGTATGCGAACGTTAGAATCTATCACACCCGATCATCACGTGGTGCTTCGAAACAACGAACCTTCGCAACGGTGCACAGTTAGGGTGAACACTTTCTTGAAATTATCATAAGGGATCATCTTACTTACTACCGTCGTTCTAAGCAAATAAGATGCAAAAACATGACAAACATCACATGCAATCAAGTAGTGACATGATATGGCCAATATCATCATGCTCCTTTGATCTCCATCTTCGGGGCACCAAGATCATCTTCGTCACCGGCATGACACCATGATCTCCATCATCATGATCTCCATCATTGTGTCTTCATGAAGTCATCACGCCAACGATTACTTCTACTTCTATGGCTAACGCGTTTAGCAACAAAGTAAAGTAATTTACATGGCGTTTATTCAATGACACGCAGGTCATGCAAAATAATAAAGACAACTCCTATGGCTCCTGCCGGTTGTCATACTCATTGACATGCAAGTCGTGATTCCTATTACAAGAATATGATCAATCTCATACATCACATATATCATTCATCACATCTTCTGGCCATATCACGTCACATAGCACTTGCTGCAAAAACAAGTTAGACGTGCTCTAATAGTTGTTGCAAGTTTTTACGTGGTTTGTAGGTTTCTAGCAAGAACGTTTCTTACCTACGTATGACCACAACGTGATTTGCCAATTTCTATTTACCCTTCATAAGGACCCTTTTCATCGAATCCGTTCCGACTAAAGTAGGAGAGACAGACACCCGCTAGCCACCTTATGCATCTAGTGCATGTCAGTCGGTGGAACCTGTCTCACGTAAGCGTACGTGTAAGGTCGGTCCGGGCCGCTTCATCCTACAATGCCGCCGAAACAAGAAACGACTAGTAGCGGCAAGAAGAATTGGCAACATCAACACCCACAACTTCTTTGTGTTCTACTCGGGCATAGTAACTACGCATAGGCCTGGCTCATGATGCCACTGTTGGGAATCGTAGCATAATTTTAAAATTTTCCTACGCTCACCAAGATGCATCTATGGAGTATACTAGCAACGAGGGGAAAGGAGTGCATCTACATACCCTTGTAGATCGCGAGCGGAAGCGTTCCAATGAACGTGGATGACGGAGTCGTACTCGCCGTGATCCAAATCACCGATGACCGAGTGCCAAACGGACGGCACCTCCGCGTTCAACACACGTACGGTGCAGCAACGTCTCCTCCTTCTTGATCCAGCAAGGGGGAAGGAGAGGTTGATGGAGATCCAGCAGCACGACGGCGTGATGGTGGATGTAGCGGGATGTCGGCAGGGCTTCGCCGAGCTTCTACGAGAGAGAGAGGTGTAGCAGGGGAGGAGGGAGGCGCCCAAGGCTTAATGTTGCTGCCCTCCCCCCCTTTATATAGGCCCCCTGGGAGGGGGGGGGGCGCCGGCCACAACCCATCTAGAGGGGGGGCGGCGGCCAAGGGGGGTGCCTTGCCCCCCAAGGCAAGTGGGGCGCCCCCCACCCTAGGGTTTCCAACCATAGGCGCAGGGGGGAGGCCCATGGGAGGGCGCCCAGCCCACTAGGGGCTGGTTCCCTTCCCACTTCAGCCCACGGGGCCCTCCGGGATAGGTGGCCCCACCCGGTGGACCCCCGGGACCCTTCCGGTGGTCCCGGTACAATACCGGTAACCCCCGAAACTTTCCCGGTGGCCGAAACTGGACTTCCTATATATAATTCTTCACCTCCGGACCATTCTGGAACTCCTCGTGACGTCCGGGATCTCATCCGGGACTTCGAATAACTTTCGGGTTTCCACATACACATATCTCTATAACCCTAGCGTCACCGAACCTTAAGTGTGTAGACCCTACGGGTTCGGGAGACATGCAGACATGACCGAGACGCCTCTCCGGTCAATAACCAACAGCGGGATCTGGATACCCATGTTGGCTCCCACATGTTCCACGATGATCTCATCGGATGAACCACGATGTCGAGGATTCAGTCAATCCCGTATGCAATTCCCTTTGTCAATCGGTATGTTACTTGCCCGAGATTCGATCGTCGGTATCCCAATACCTTGTTCAATCTCGTTACTGGCAAGTCTCTTTACTCGTAACGCAATGCATGATCCCGTGACTAACGCCTTAGTCACATTGAGCTCATTATGATGATGCATTACCGAGTGGGCCCAGAGATACCTCTCCGTCACACGGAGTGACAAATCCCAGTCTCGATCCGTGCCAACCCAACAGACACTTTCGGAGATACCCGTAGTGCACCTTTATAGTCACCCAGTTACGTTGTGACGTTTGGCACACCCAAAGCACTCCTACGGTATCCGGGAGTTGCACGATCTCATGGTCTAAGGAAAAGATACTTGACATTGGAAAAGCTCTAGCAAACGTAACTACACGATCTTTTATGCTATGCTTAGGATTGGGTCTTGTCCATCACATCATTCTCCTAATGATGTGATCCCGTTATCAATGACATCCAATGTCCATAGTCAGGAAACCATGACTATCTGTTGATCAACGAGCTAGTCAACTAGAGGCTTACTAGGGACACGTTGTGGTCTATATATTCACACATGCATTACGATTTCCGGATAACACAATTATAGCATGAATAATAGACAATTACCATGAACAAAGAAATATAATAATAACCATTTATTATTGCCTCTAGGGCATATTTCCAACATACATAGACCACAACATGTCCCTAGTAAGCCTCTAGTTGACTAGCTCGTTGATCAATAGATGGTTATGGTTTCCTGACCATGGACATTGGATGTCATTGATAACGGGATCACATCATTAGGAGAATGATGTGATGGACAAGACCCAATCCTAAGCATAGCACAAGATCGTGTAGTTCGTTTGCTAAGAGCTTTTCTAATGTCAAGTATCATTTCCTTAGACCATGAGATTGTGCAACTCCCGGATACCGTAGGAATGCTTTGGGTGTACCAAACGTCACGATGTAACTGGGTGGCTATAAAGATGCATTACAGGTATCTCCGAAAGTGTCTGTTGGGTTGGCACGAATCGAGACTGGGATTTGTCACTCCGTATGACGGAGAGGTATCTCTGGGCCCACTCGGTAATGCATCATCATAATGAGCTCAATGTGACTAAGTAGTTAGTCACGGGATCATGCATTACGGAACGAGTAAAGTGACTTGCCGGTAACGAGATTGAACGAGGTATTGGGATACCGACGATCGAATTTCGGGCAAGTAACATACCGATTGACAAAGGGAATTGTATACGGGATTGATTGAATCCCCGACATCGTGGTTCATCCGATGAGATCATCGTGGAACATGTGGGAGCCAATATGGGTATCCAGATCCAGCTATTGTTTATTGGCCGGAGAGGTGTCTCGGTCATGTCTGCATGGTTCCCGAACCCGTAGGGTCTACACACTTAAGGTTCTGTGACGCTAGAGTTGTTATGGGAAATAGTATGTGGTTACCGAAGGTTGTTCGGAGTTCCGGATGAGATCCCGGACATCACGAGGAGTTTCGGAATGGTCCGGCGGTGAAGATCGATATATTGGACGAAGGGTATTGGAGTCCGGAAGTGTTCCGGGGGTACCAGGCTATGGCCAGCATGACCGAAAGGTGTTTGGGAGCCCCGGCAAGTGTTGGAGGGCCTCATGGGCCAAAGGGGAAGGGGCAAACCAACCCACTAAGGGGTGGTGCGCCCCCCACACCCTTTCCCACGTTACTTGGGGAGGTGGGGCGCCTCCACCTGGCTTGGGAGGCAAGCCTCCACCTGCTTGGCTTGGGGGGCAAGTCTCCCTAGGATTTTCCCTAGGGAGATCCAATCTGCTTGGCCGCCGCCCCCTAGGGGAAACCCTAGGGCGCCTCCCCCTCTCCCCTTGCCCCTATATATAGTGGAGGGGTGGGAGGGCAGCCGCACCTCTTCCCTGGCGCAGCCCTCCCTCCTCATACTCCTCCTCCTCCGTAGTGCTTAGCGAAACTCTGCCGGAGAACCACGAGCTCCATTGCCACCATGCCGTCGTGCTGCTGGAGTTCTCCCTCAACTTCTCCTCTCCCCTTGCTGGATCAAGAAGGAGGAGACGTCCCCGGGCTGTACGTGTGTTGAACGCGGAGGCGCCGTCCGTTCGGCGCTAGATCGGATCTTCCGCGATTTGAATCGCTGCGAGTACGACTCCATCACCGCGTTCTTGTAACGCTTCCGCTTAGCGATCTTCAAGGGTATGAAGATGCACTCCCTCTCTCTCGTTGCTAGCATCTCCCAGATTGATCTTGGTGACACGTAGGAAAATTTTGAATTATTACTACGTTCCCCAACAACTATCATCATGTACATCCGTGTATGTATGTACAGTAATCTTTTGTTAGCGATATGACAGACAATAAAAACGAAGAAGATCAAACAAACACAGAGGACACAAGATTTTAACGTGGGAAAAACCCTCCAATGAGAAGGGTAAAAAACCAGGGGCATCAACCAGTGAAACTTCGGGAAAGGTTACAAACACCGGAGATTTACAACGATGATTATCTCGTGCGGTGGCTTACAAGAGGTAGGTAATGTGGTGACATAGGTCGAAATTGGTCCATACCACCCGGGGGGGGGGGCTATGCCCCACACACCCCCCAAGCGTCCCGGCAGGCGACCAGATTCTGCTCTGTTAGGGCCCAAGCCTCCCGGCAATGGGCCTCCGCACTGTCCTGTCAGAAGTAGCCTTTATATGAATTTGGATCACAACTCAACAACCTCAACGACAGCGATCGAGATCCAGATGAGAAGTACTCTGGCCACAACGCCGTCCACCTTGCTAAGGGGTTGTTTGGTTCTAGGCCTAGGAGTGACACACTTTGCCATACAATATTGCCAAACTTGTCTAAGGTTAGTTCTTCAAAATGAGAGGCACAAGTTGGCAAGCCTAAGGGATCTTGCCATACTTTTTGAGTGTATGCGATGTGGAACTCTAGTATGGCTTGCCTAAGATGTGCCTTGAACCAAACAGACACCTAATTGGTCAAACTTAGCTAACCTTAGGTGTGGCAAATTTTGACAACATTAGTCTCAAACAAAACAGCCCCTAAGTGTGCCGTCGGAGACGGTTCCGCTGAGTGTTGGCTACCCTCCTGCCGTGACGGTGCATTCCGTCGGGAGGAAGATAGTGACGACGGGCCTCCGCTCTGCTCCTTTAGAATTTAGCCTTTATATGAATTTGGAATATAACTCAACATCTTCAACGAGAGATAGATGTAACAGATTAACGGGCGCACAAGCACGTTTATCGACTGTGATCTCTGAACCAGGATGGCTGGCATGGCGACGAAAGTTGCGAAGAGAGAGCCCACCGGCACTTTTGCGCATGACAACGCACACTGACAGTGACCAAGAAAATCGTCGGAATATCCCCCTCCCCTAAACAAATATTGACTCCCCTAAACAAATATTGACACGATAGTGTACCGGGGTTTTGTCGCGTCGATCTTACGGGCCCACCTGTCCAGGCCAGATTTCGGCGATCGACCAGGAAACCCAGCCGCTCCGAGTCGGAGGGAGCGGCCTTCACGGTAGGTGAGGCGTTACCGTGTCCTTCGCTGGTTCAATTACTCAGCCGCGCGGGCGTGTCAAGCTGCCGCTATCAAATTATTTATCATTTGCACCATATGGACCATCTGAGCTCCAATTCTCCAGTGCATGGAGCTACCACACTAGTAGCAAGGAGTAGCTTGCAGTTGCAGCCCGGCTCTGGCTCTACCGATGAATGTCTGATCTGAGCTACATGTACATAATTAACAATAAATTCGACGTGGAGGGATTTTCACGTTAATTAAGACGGCACGCTGGCCCCATGAGATATGTCGACGTCGAATTGTCGACCCTCTTTAGTTGGCTTTTACGCCTCGAGGCCATATGTGTGTATGTAATGTAATTTAAAACAAGGGAATATCTAGGGCACATCTAGATGTGGCCTACTTATTGCACATCTAAGTGAGTGAATCAAGCATGAAGAGGAAAAGAAAAAAGAAAAAGAAAATATCCACACAAATCTCAACGTAAGATCAATGATATAGGACTTAGATGTGCAATACTTATGGTACATCTAGATGTGCTTTAACAAAACTGTTAAAACAAACCACGAGCCACACAGGATGTAAAGCGTGGCCGTCCATTTAATTAAGAAGGTGCAGCCGGCGTGCCACGTAACCGGCCACGTCGCTTTTGTGTGCGGGACCCCTACAACTACATGCCTGCTGGGCCAGCTGAACAAAAGGGTCGACGATGCTGCAACTGTACGCGCAACTACCGGACGCAACGCAATGCAATGCAACACCGTACGTACTACGTAGACGGCGACCCAATGGACTGGATCCTAGCTACCGGCGCCGATCCATCTAGCTAAGATAGCACACACAACCGCTGTACTATACATGATGCATGTACTGTGCGTGCATGTAGACATCGATCGAGGAGCTTTCGGGCTCTTCGGTTCCATCAAATGCCCTTCACGTTGGCATCAGCTAGGCATGCATTGCCGTTGCTCCGTTCGTTCGTTCGTTCGTTGATCAATATAAGACGTACTTCTCCGTAGTAGCGGCGTAGCTTTCCACGCTTGGTTGAAACGGACCGGCAGCATGGCTCGGCCATGGACGCGCCACCCACCGCGCTATACCTGGCAGCAGGAGCTCGCTTGTCGCTGGCCATGGCTGTCAAACTGTAACCGCACATGTTAAGCTAGCTCTAGCTACTGGTACTGGCACGCGAATATTCCGATCGTCGAAGCGCTTTCCGCTCCTTCCGATCTGCCAGTATCCATTACTCTACTCGCGGCGGTCTTAGTTTACTCGCGCGGATCACATGAGGAGGTATCTTCTTCAGCGCAGATGCTGATCGGGGCTCGATCGGCGTGCATGTGGCTACTGCGCCAGCTCGCATGCATCAGCGGAAGCTTTTGCGCTTGCTTATGCCCTAATGATGCCGTCTTTTGCTTTGGTCTGGTGGGACTAAACAACGCCAAGATGAGACGATGGGGGGCGATATTTTATGGACGCGCGCCCCACGCAGTCCGTAGTATTTTTTCTTTCGGTCTTCTCTGCTCGCCGATCGATCGATCCGTGACCTATACATGTAGGTGTAGGTCTACGCGACGAGCATTCGAGAAGCGCTTAATCAATTGACAGGTACGGCACACGTACGCTCGCATTATCGTATCTGGAAATACTACGCCGATTTGGTCAGCGCGCGGATCCTCCTGTCCTGCACTATTTTCTGTTGATGCATCTCGCCACCTTCCTTTGGTTGCACTGTTTATTTTAGGGTTTTAGTCTTCCCATGCATGTTGTTCTCACTGAAGACTGAACTAAACCAATTCTTTTCCATCATTTCTAGAGACTACTACTACTTCTGAATTGTTTTTCACAGCCATATTGAACGGAGCCACTGCAGAGTGACAGATATATTTAACGGAACTCCTTGCTTCCATCGCATTATTGCAACCCCACCTGTTTGTTGCAAGCAAGATCCAAATCTTCAGGATCTCTGATGGAAGATCCACACGCGCAATTTTAATCCGGCAACGAACCCAATTTAGCAGGCCGTGGTTGAACAGAGAGGTTTTTTTTTTTTTTTTTTTTGCGGGAGAACAGAGAGGTTTTTGTTACTTCATTACTTGCAAGTTGCAACCCATCTGCTTGCACAAGGAGTACTTTTTAGAGGAAAAGACATAGCGTCCGACTTTACAAAATAAGCCATGAACTGGCAGAGGCAGCCATACAAACTATGAATATTATGGAACCTAAACTCACATGTCAGTTACACACATAGCTCTGTACAGGAATATGAAGAGTGGTTTTTTTTTCACAGGGTATCTGCTTTAGATACTACTCCTTCCATTCAATATTATAAGACATTTTGAATATTTCAATATAGCCTAGATACAGACTGAAATGAGTGAACAAACACACTGAAACACGTCTATATACATCCGATTCAGAAAAAAAATTAGAACATCAGTAGGCTAGTTGAGTATCAGAGGGAGGGAAGAAAATCTTGCAGCGCAATTAATAATGCTTGTAAAGCATGAAGAGCTAAAATGGCAGCAAACAACTACGGAGTGAAATTTGTTGGAGTAGGGGATAGTAACACTAAGAGCAACTCTAATAGAGTCGCCATAATGTATATGAAGCGCGCTCCATATGCATTTGGAGGTTTGGCTGGCAACGCGTAAACTTAGTGTCGACATAGCTGAGCCTCTATTATTTTTGGGCTTTTATTATTTATGTCACTACCTGTGTCCCACTACTCAGTTTTGCCACTAGTAATGTCAACTGATAAAAAAGTCATTGCTTCGTTAGACGCTTGCTCAAAAATGCCATTGGACACCATTACTGTCAGCTCAAAGCCCATTTACCATATTATAACGACCAAAATATTCATGGACCAACATGTCAGCTCTCTTTCTATCTCACTATAATAAAGTGTGGGTCCCAGTCGATCCTTAACAGCGTTCTTATTTTCCTCTCAGATTATTCGTTTGCTTACTCCTGACAAGTGTGAACCACACTTATCATTGTGAGATAGAGAGAGCTAACATGTGGGTCTAGGGGTAATTTGGTCATATAATCTGGTGAACGGGTTTGTCTTGACAATAACGATGTCTAATGCCATTTTTGAGCAAACATCTAATGGAACGATGACATTTTTAAGGTATCTGATGGCATTTTTTAGCAAGCATCTCATGGAACGATGCCATTTTTTGAGCATTTGTAACTTCTAATGGCAAAACTGAGTAGTGGGACACAACTAGTGGCATAAATGATAAAAATTCATTTGTTTGTTTTACCCGTTCAAACACTTTGGTTGCCTTCAAATTTAAACGTTTACCACATCAAGCAGACGTTGAACATAGTTTTTAACAAGTTGCATGGAGAAAATCATTTAAATCGACAACATGCACAAATCACATGTTGTAGACGTGTGCATCGTGCCCTTCTGCTCGGATGTTTGCACCAATCCCTCCTCTGCGGTCGCTGAAATGTACGATCACCATTGGCGCCTTCCTACAAAATTCTTCCGCCACAGGGTCCATCATGTTCAGATCCAATACGATGAACCGATTTTCCTTGGCTATTCGTTCAGTTGTCGCTTGACGCTCCTGTTTCGAGCCTACGCACCTCCATCACTTTCTAACGCGGTATGCTCTCTTGCATAGTATCCCAACTCGCCCTCTTGTTTCGGATCTCCTCCTCCTCCATCTTTAGCTTTTCTTGCCCCCCTTTCTCGGCGTACTTGTTTCTATCCTCATCAATCCATCGATCTTTTTTTTCATGGCCTCCACCTCTCCTTCCCTCTTAAGCTTCTCTTTTCCTCTCTTACTCCTTTTGGGCCAACCTATGATAGACGCTGGAGCGGGACTTCTAAGCGTCCTTTCCCTTTCCTCTCCATAACCATCATCATCTTCACCGTCCTCCATATCCGGCGAGGAATTGTCGCACTTCTCAGTTTTTGGACTGCCGTCACCATTCGTCGGTTTCCACTTCTTGTGGCCTTCGAGCAATGTTGAGGCCAAAATGATTTGCCCTTCGAGTTGACCATTTTTTGGTACCTCTCTTGGGCTATGTTATCCTAAAACAAGCAAATGCTCAAAGTAATTCAAGTGTGGCAATACAAAAATAACAAGGTTCCTTACACATTGGTTAATGGCGACACTGCAAGGAGGGGCGAGCTTCACTTGCTCCAAACAACCCGTCCAATGGTTGCACATATCTTGAATCGTAACCTATAGGTTTGTGAGAGATTTGAGGGTACGATTTGTTCCATGCCCAAGATGATGTTTCTAACGCTCCTTGATGCACTTCTAATAATTTGCCCTGGATTGATTTTCCCAGTGGCCGCATCGAGAGAGAAACCTTGCCATCCCATGACAAGGGCAACATCCTCATCTGGGCTAAAGTTTCTCCCCTAATTGCTTTTTCCTCAATAAGCCAGGGACTGGAATTGATCAAATTCTGTATCTCGGCCGGACGTATCCAATTGATCAAAATGTGACAATGATGCGCCTTCGAGATCAAAATCATTTTTCCCGCAGGTATCACCCATCACGCTCTTGAGAAATGATTCGTCGTTGACAGTGATCTCCCCGAACCAGTTAATCATCGCTAAATGACAAACATTGCACATTTGCCCACATTTTCCACGGTCAACTCACATTCAATCGAACAAAACCGCATACAAGGCAAATGGTGGCTTTCTTTCCCTGATCGCCATTTCTGGTCCAACATAGGACTGGGAAGGCGCCCCATTTTTCCCCGTTTCTGGGACGAAGGTAGGAGGGGCAATGGGGCAGGATTGCCTTTTCTTTCGTTTCTTCGCCGAGGATCACTGCAGCACCGTTAGGGGGTGACCGACGCTAGCACGTGGCGACATAAGGTTTGCACCTCTGCACCTGACTCGTTGCCTACAAGGTGGACGAGGTGTTGTTCTAGGTGATGGCGGTCATCCATCAGAGCCGCATGAGGTGGAACAACCGCTAAACTCGCGGGATCTGACTCCAAATCGATGGACTTGGACGTGGGGGCCAAGGGGCGTCCATGGCGTTGTCAGCGGAGAAAATGAAGCCAATTCTAAATCAAGGGATGGGGTCGTGCAAGATGAGAGAAATTTGGGCAACATATTGCACAACGTGGAAGAAAGAGATGGTGATGGACTCTGGTGATGAAAGAGAGGTCGAAAACAAGCAAAAAGTTTGCAAGATTGGTGGAAGATTTGACAAAACCCTTGTGTCCCAACCCCCAATAGCAAAGCCGGGCACACGTTGTTGTCTGTCACACTAGAACTTCTAAAGATCAAGGTGAAGCCATACTTGACTACGTCAAGTTTTGTGCCAAGAACCAGGCTCAAGCTTGGTGAGGCCCATCAGTTTTGTTCTCTCCTGTTGTTCGTTTCTCTCCCTTGCAGAAAGGCGAGGCTGATCACTCATCAGTTGCTTGGAAGCTAGTCAATTGATCTCAGGCCCTGTACAGTACTACGTGCTTTCATCACCGATCCTGCAACTGCAAGGCAGTTGAGTTCACCTTACCGTATCTGAGCATGTTAGCCGTGATTGTATCGATTCTCACAGCCGCAGTGAGTAACACATGGCCCTCCCACAAAGCCGCGTCATCTTGCTTAACTAGCCTTTTTTACTACTAATATATAAACATATTCTGCATAACAATCACATTTCCTCGCCTCCTGGGGAACGCAAAAACAAGTAGAGTATACACGTTGCACTCCCAGTCCCTACCTTGACTCTCTTGTTAAATTAATACTAATCCGTTGCGCACCTGACACTACAAATACCAGTATATATCTCGCTCACTCTTAAGCCCTGAGGCGTAGCAAGTGACAAGCATACACCAGGCAGTCTGACTGTTTGAGATTGCGAGCCGTGCTCACTGTGTCGAGTTCTCCCCAGAACCACCACCACCACCACGTACGTACCCATGGAGGAGAAGGGTGCGCTGCCGCCGGCGACCAGCTCCTCCACCACTTGCAGCAGCGGCGCCTCCGGCCCCGGCTCCCCTGTCGCGACGTCGTCTTCTGACGAGTCGAGCGGCGGCGTCGTTGCTGCCGCGGGCGGCAGGAAGCGGCCGCGGCGGGACCTGAAGCACCCGACGTACCGCGGCGTGCGCATGCGGGCCTGGGGGAAGTGGGTGTCGGAGATCCGCGAGCCCCGGAAGAAGTCGCGCATCTGGCTCGGCACCTTCGACACCGCGGAGATGGCCGCGCGCGCCCACGACGTCGCCGCGCTCGCCATCAAGGGCCGCGCCGCCGCGCACCTCAACTTCCCGGAGACCGCGCACCAGCTGCCCCGCCCCGCCACCGCCGCGCCGGAGGACGTGCGAGCCGCGGCCGCGCTCGCCGCGCAAATGGACCGAGCACTGGACGCGGACGCCGTCGAGGACACGGACACCAAGGTCGAGGAGCCAGCGCCGGCACCTGCAGCCGCAGCGCACGCGTTGCCGGATGACGACATTCTTGACCTCGCGCTCTTCGACCTGCCGGAGTTCCTGCACGAGTTCGGCTTCGCGTTGCCTCCGTCGACGTATGATGCGTACTCATGGCACGACGTCGGGGCCGACGACTTCCGGTTCGAGCCGGCGCCGTTGCTGCTCTGGGAGCACTAACGATCCGTGTCGTGTGACGAGCAGCTACGGACCGGGCCGGCAACACGCGGCATGCATGTCAGTTCCAAGTTGGGTTTATGGTGATCTGCATGCGGCGTGTTACCGAGCACACTGGTAAAATCGACTCCTGTGTGGTGTACTAACAAGGACAACTGCAATAGAATCGCAGGCTAAAGATAGTTTGTGGATTCATATCTTCTTAAAACTGAATAAAGCTCATCTACTTTACATCTTGATTTGTGCCACATACTCTTAAACTTGCTTCTCTGGTGTTGGTTGTTCATATGTCTGAGTCTATTTCCCCATCCGCATTACCAGGAAAGGTATTCCTGATCGAAAATACTGGCCAACTTATCTTGCAGTGACACTGCATGCAGTTTTGTGTGCATTTGCCTGAAACTCCGATTAGGGTTGATCGCTTTTGGGCGAAGCACCAGGCAGAGACGGAAGTGCCGCGGCAAGTCCGAGCCAGGAGCAATCCGGAGTCAGGGCCGACACGGCCGCGGCGTCGCCGGTGGAGGAGAGTCAGAGGTTGACGGGTTCGGGTGCCGGGGGTTGCTTGGAGGTCGCCGACGGCGGAGATTGTGCCGGGGTTTAGAGGTGATCTGGCCGGGGCGTCCGCAACACGTGGAGGGGTGGCGAGGCATGCGCGGCATCGCAGTCGACCGCCGGGTGGCGACAATAGGCAGTTAGGCCGGCATCTCGATTGGCGACAGCATCGAGAGGTAGAAGAAGAAACTACCCACTTAAATCTATGAAAACTATCCACACCGTCACCATGGGAGCCAGTCTTAGAGGTACGTGTTGAGGAACGTGATTGTATTAGAAAATATAGGGTAAACTAAAAAGTATTCTGGCTTGTCTTGTATTCCAAATAGATCATGTACTTCTATATATATGCCCACGGGCTCAAGCAATAAAACGAACGATTCCATCAATTCCTCTCTCTCTTTCTAACAGTACGGGTAACAACAGCGCATCATGCTTGATTGGAGCGTCGGCACCCTTACTCGAGACGACCATCTCTGTTCTCGAACGATTTTTTTATCAAGTTCTCGAACGAAATTGATGTACACACGACATGACAAAGTTGTCGAAAAAGAGAGAGCAAGTAATGACGACAGAGTCGGCCAACAGTAGAATGGAAGGACGATTGTTTCCCATAACAACTATGTTATTTCTTAGTTGCCTGAGAAACAATTATACTTATATGTCTATTTCTAAGTCACCTCTAATAATCATCTTATCTTTTTTCTAGCGAAAAGGCTAGCACATGCCCTTAAAAAACACCCTTATAGAAATTGAAAAATACATCCAAATACTTGAGGGCCAAAGTTTTGTTTCCGTCTCAGCGGAACAAACTTGTTTAAACCCAGGAACTTGTAAAAACAGCAACCGAGAAGTTGCCAATGTAGACTAGAAGACACCGTCGGCCACGATCTGCGTACAAAATCATCACCCCAAAGAAAAAAAGATGACGAAGGGGTCTTGTAGAACCCCCGCAGTTCCTGCCAGACGGGGTTAGGGAACACAAACCACACACGCTCCTCGACGAGGCCGAGTCTGGCCAACCTTCATCGATCAGTATTGGAGCCGGAGGATGAAGACGTACAACCATGTTGTCTGCTCCGCACCAACAAATGACCGTTTCTTACTAGAGCCAAGGAGGCCAACAATCTACCGGCGGAGGAAGATGATGGCTGGGGAGGCACCCTAGATGGGTTTTGGGGCTGGGGCTTTACAGTGTTTAAGAACCATCTGATCTAGACACGGTATTTATGCAATTATCAAAAAAAAATATAAGTACACCCCGTAAAGAAATGTAAGAGCGTTTAGGTCACTAAGGTAGTGATCTAAACATTTTTATATTTCTTTACCGAGGGAGTATATAGTAAGAAGGTGCCGATGGGACGGTTCTTGTCGACCAACAAATGACTGTTTCTTAATCGACTGAGCTGTAATTATACGTTCGTTTAAAGTGTCGCCAAATTCCCGCGTTGTTTATATGCTCTCCCACATGCACGCTACTACATGTAAAAGGCCCTGGTTGGAGCCAAAGAGGCCGTGCCAAAAATAGGTAGGTACCACGTACACAGGTAAAGCAATTCACGAATGCATGCGATGCTCCCTCCCTAGGACTAGGAGAGCGACGGTGTAGGAAGTGGCATGCTACAGAGTAGCTAGGGTTTGGACTTAAGAGGAGCACGCAGCGTAGTATGGGGCTACAGACTAGTTGTGGGTTTGGTCCTGAGTCATCATATCAAAGACTTCGTGAATCGCGAGGAGTTGGACCTAGCTATATACCAGCAGCTCCCTCTCCAGACAAAACGGTACTACGGCAGCAGGTCCTGGTGGTACATGAGAGAAGGAAGGGAATGTTACCAGGTTCAACCCGACTGATCATTTCTTAACACCAGCGGCCTAGATTAATGATGTGCCCCGCGTCGCCCGGGGCGACTCGGGCGGAACCCTAAACGCCGCCGCCGCCGCCCCCTCTCCCGCTCGACCCTCTCCGCCGCCGCCCGAGGTACTCACCGGCGCCGCCGCGTGGTACTGGTGAAGGTGGCGGCGGGGATCCAGGCGTCTCCTCCTCGGGCGGGGAGCCTCGGATCCATGGCGGCGGCCCTGGCTGGTGGCACGCGGCGCAGCTTGGCGGCGGCGGCGCCGGCGTGGACAGGTGGGCCACTTCCCTGGCCATGTGGATGGCGGGGAGGTGGTGGGCTTCGGCTAAGGCGACGGTTCTTTGCTGGATGTTGGTGGCCATGGTGATGTTCGTCCTCGACCCCGATCTACTCTGATCTGTAGCGGATCCGGCCCTTGGTGGCTTCGGTCACCGTTCTTGGATGCTGGCCTTGCAGATCCGGTGGCTGGAAGGGTTCCGGGGAAATCTCTTGGCCGGCGTGGCGGCCACTCCGATGGCAGTGCCTTTGGGTGTTGCTTCCCTCGTTGGAGGCTTCGGAGAGGACCTCCTTCCTTCCACCCCTCCCAGGAGCTCAGGTGAAAACCTCAGACCCCACCTGTTCCAAGCAACGACGACACCACGGTGGCGTGCTCCTTCCTGAAGGCGTTGCTCGGGGGCTGCTCAAGCGGCGGTGGAAGTGGTAGCGGTTCGGTGTCGACACATGCATTCTGGTCAGCTTCATCTTGGAGGCTGCGGCGACGTAGGCGACGCTCGTCTGGTGGAGCTACTGCCGATGGTCGAGGCATCGTCGGCAGTCTGCGACATCAGGCTCGGGGTGCTCAGGGGAAAACCTCAGATCTGGATCTTCCGGATCGGATGATGATGGCGTTCTATCGCTTTCCCTTCTGGGGGCATCGTTTTGGAGCAAGTGCTGGCTGGAGGGATGGTGGAGCGGTGCTTCATCTCACACATTGATGGCGGCGGAGATCGATGGCATGGCGCTGTGGAGACTCGGCGTCCGATGCGCGAAGATGGGCTCGCGCAGGAGGAGGTTGCTGTCTGGCGTCATGGTGACGTCGATGGCAGAGTGGCCAGACAAGGTAGAAGCCTCAATATGATCTGAAGACCTGTGGAAGATGGCGGCGATGACACACGAGTGCGTCTGACCGGATTGTGCCCTAGACCCGGTATGTGGCTTGGCTGGGGCTTCCGAATGAGTTTCGGCTTCCGGCTTTTGATATTAGGCTTAGGTGAGTGGTTTGGGTAGTGGCCCAGCTAGCACCCCCTCATCATATTGGATAGGAGTAGCGGCATATGTTGCCAAGTTGGTGGATTCAGGCGCATTGTTGTAATGCTTTGTACGGTTCTCGAGAATAATCAATAAAGTGGCCGTATGCATCTCCCAGATGCAGAGGCTGGGGATCATCCTCCTTTTCTAAAAAAAAAAGGATTAATGATGTGCCAACACGACGTAGATACATAGCCCAGGCTTACCAGAGCCACAAACAGAGCAGATAAATACCTAGTGGAGGTAAGATATATACGACTACTACACACTCTCTACCACAGTATACATTTCATTCCGCGTGTATAGCTAGGTCCCCACAGCCACGCGCGCGCGACACAAAACAAAGCGCAGAGCAGTAGAGCCGTACGTACGTGCCCCAGTGATGCAATGCAATGCAATCATGCGATGCGTTGCGCGCGAGAGAACATTACCAGAACGAGCTTAGTAGCACCGTCTGTCGCGCCACTTGCCTGCCCTAATCTGTTACCAGCTCACCGTTTCAGGAAAAAATTAGCCTCCGCCCAAGCACGACTATCGATCTAACGGAATTCCCCGAACCGATGTTGACCGTGCCGACAGCCAGATCCCAAACTAATGCCAGTAGGGCATAGTTTATGGAGGAGTGAGGTGCAGTTTGTTGCCGAGTCCACTCTCCGTCCCGTCCATTTGCCGTGCCAGTTTCATCGGGTGTCGCTACTTCAACGCTTCATATATAGGTTAATAAACCCCATTTGCATTTGCATGTGTCAGCAGATGCGCATGAGTTTCACAAATGTACATGCACGAGCATGAATGCAAGTGCAGCTCGAGATCTGTAGTACGCAGAGGCCTCCATCGAATACTGTACGTGTGTTGGATTCCATTAGTTCCAGCATGAATAATGCACGGCTAGTGAAGATCGTTTCTCTACACCAGATAGATCTAGAAAGCGTAGATGCATGCGAGTATACAAGACCGCCACAGGCTGTAGTAGTTGTTGATCGAGTACTCACTCGATCAGAGAGATCTTGCGCCCAAATTGAATACTGCTCACAAAGGTGACAGCTAGCTTACCTCGTGTTCATGTCGCGCAATAGTCTGGGCCTCATGTGCACCTTCTAATCTATAAACAAGTTGTAGTTAAGCCTTTATTTTCCATGGCATGTGCATGGGCAATTATGGCATTACCCTATACACTAACACTGTTTGTTTACTGCTCGTCATGATTCACGCACATATTCGTGTCTTCTTTGTCCAAGTACATATGCCGTTCCGTAACGACCTGCGTACGCATATGCAGTAGCATGGATCTACATATTGAATTTCTATTGGGTTGAGTGCGAATAATTCTGCCACTTTTTGGCTTTAATCATGCATGCACTGCACTCATGCATGAGAAACAATGACCTGTATTTTTAGTGCCCCAGCAGAGGCGTCAGCCAGCGCAGGATTAAGCTCGCTTTACGCGTATATATTAACAAACCTACTGTATATGCTAAAGCAAATCCAGTTCCCTTTCTTTAAAACGGCTGTGTAGATCTCTGGGTACATATATATCACCAGGCGGCGCATTGTGCCCTAAACGTACCATATCCCCTGCCCATGAGCCGCATGCATGCAAAAGGATCCGAATTAATTAGCTATAGTGGCCTAATCATGCTTGTCACAGGGCAGATCAAGCTGCAAATTAAACTAAACGGGCACTCGCAAAACAAAAGCATCGCTACGAAAGATGACAAAACAGGATGTAAGGGGGGTAGAGGACGAGCTACACGTGTGGTTACTTGTTAACCCGGCGCTGCTTATTTTCGGAGCTTGTTAACTTGATACTGCTTAGCGACAGTATCTCTGCGGATTTCGTAAAGTAAGGAAGATTGCGTTGCTTCTAAATTAAACCAGCCGCTACCCTATTTAAGTACAAATTGCGCACCGTACCCAGTTGCCAGGGCCCCTTACAATTAGTCAAAACAATTTAAAGCAATGTGTCTTGGCAGCTCTTCATTTTAAATCCATCCATCACCACTCTTTTGGGTCTTGGCCTCCTGCCTATCCAATTCCTTCCTCTTTTGAGCGACCCGAATTATTAGGTGATCGATCCATGAGCCTCATGGTTAATCATCACTACCTAACAATTAGTTCCTCTTCCGAAGAACTGGTAGCACTCAACTGGCCAATAACCAAAGCCCTTCTAGTGAGCCACTGTGCTCACTGATGCCCAGCTGGTCACTACAGGGTCAAGTCCGTGCAAGAACTGAAGAAAGATGAAGGTGTAACGAACAACCTATGTGATTAGCCTTTAATTTGTTCATCAATAATTTATGTAATCCACCTTCTTCCACCATGAACAACAGTGATGATGGTGCTCTTATTGGTACGGGTCCTTTGAGTTGTCAACACTCAACGGTGCCCTACCGTCTGTTGTCATATGCAAGGCAGGCGTGCTTCCAGGCATTTGGAACGTCCATAGATAAAATATATAGTACAAAAAAGGGCCTGATCATTTATTTATTCCTGTAGGGTGGTGGTTAAGGCAGCAACGTCTTGGATAACAAGGATCGGCAGTGATCTTGGAAAGCTTCACTCAATATTATGCTAGGAGCACGTAGTAGTAGTACCAAGTTGGTCCTTACGCCTACAGAGTTGCAGTTGAATATGGATCAAGTGTATGTATTGGTAGGCGGCATTTTGCTGTTCAGCCGGCAGCGGGCGCCCGTTACAGCGGAGGAGACTATGCCTCGCCTTGTCTGTCTGGTAAGAGGAATCGGGAGGACTGCCCTGGAGAAAATTTGTATAGTAGCTCGGTCAGAAGCTGCAAAGCAGAAGGACGGTGTACGAGCGTACGGTGTGAGAGTGAAGGGACGCACACCAAAACCTGTAAGGAAGGCCATTATGGTGTCCGTGGAAATACTAGCATGCACGACGATGTCGACGAATGGGACTTTCCCAGCTCAAGGCTCAAGCGTACGACCAACATGTTCACCACGTACAATGCAGCGGTGCACAGGAATCGTTTGATTCCGATAGGCCTGCCTAACGCTAGACGATGCATGCATGGGGTCCTTGGGCAGTCCAGCTAGAGCAAGATGAGGATGGAAGGGTCTTGGAGAGCTGCTTCGTGTTCTTCCTTTTCCGTAAGACATCTTCGTTCAAGCAATCGCCACTGAAAGCGCCATGCAGCCTGAAGCTCGGTTCTTTTTTCTCGCTGCTTCAATTGCTCGAGCATACCATTCTTACTGATGGCGACGAGGCATACGCGAAATCATCCTCTGCCGATGAGAATGTTGATGCCCCCATGTATTGCTCATCCTCTGGCAGATATCTTCATTGTTCAAGTGTAGGATCAGAAAGGGTCATTAATCTTAATATTGCTCTTTCTCCCAGCAAAGTAGCTCGCCACTTCTCCTGTATCATTGCATGTTGTAGCTTAGTCACGACCTGTCAGCAGTTCCAGCCCTCCTACTGCGTCACTTTTTTTTGAGAACTTCCTACTGCATCACATGTATAGCTTTTTTTTTTTACAAGGCGCATCACATGTATAGCTGACAGAAGAAGCAGTCCGCCATTCCTATTTGGCGGATAGCGACCCAGGGCATACCCTCCCACGCGCCACCGCCTCGGTATGGGCTGGCCCATACTTGATTTTTTCCCCACCGGTTTTTCCTTTTTCTTCTCACGTTTTCTTTTTTTCTCTTTCCTTTTCTTTTTTACCTTTTTTTAATTTCGTGAATCTGTTTTGCAATTTGCGGATCATTTTTTAATTTTTAAAAAAATCATAAACATATTTTTCCAAGTTTGTGAACAATTTTTGAATTCACAGACACTTTTCTGAATATGCCAACATTTTATGAAGTCACGTACATTTTTGGATTGCTAGTTTTTTAATTTGTGAATATTTTACAAAACTCATGAACAATTTTGAAATGCATGATTTGTTTTGAATTTAAGAACAATTTTTAAAATTCGTGATTTTTTCAAATCTCATGAATGTTTTTTGAAAAGTTGTGAACATTTTTCAAATCGTTTTTTTAATTCATGAATATTTTTTGAAATCATGAAGAATTTTTTAATCTCGTATATTTTTTGAATTCATGAACATTTTTTGAATACGTGAACATTTTGTCCACGACCATTTTTTGAATTCACAAACATTTTCTAAATACATGAACCTTTTTTTGAAACCGTGAACATTTTATGATTTCCCTTTTTTTTAAATCAAGAACACTTTTGGAATTCATAAACATTTTTCTCAAATTCACAACTATTTGTTTTGCGGGGTCAAATTCACAAACATTTTATGAATATGCAAATATTTTATTTCAAAATTCACAATTTGGAACTTTTTTTAAATGTCAAATTATTTTAAAGAAGAAAAAAAATATAAAGGGGAAAAAGCAAAAGGCAATAGAAACTAAATGAAAAAAAGGGAGAAGTTAGTATCTAAAAATTCCGCACGATATCCTGGAGATTTCATCACATCCGCACCGAACACAGGTGCGTGGCCGATGATAAGGGACGACCATGGAGGGCCTCTCATCCAAGAACAAGCGTTGTATGATCTACTTCGTGGTGACCACACCAACGACCTGGACACAAAGATTTAAGAGAATCGAAATTTTATGTGCAAGGCCATGAGGTTGCTCAAGGACACGACAACCAAACATAATTCCTTGCTCAACCTGAAGATCGATGTCGTGCAGGAGGACTTGAGGGTCGACATTGGTCAGCTCTATCCGGAGGACGACAAGGTACGACAAGAGGAGTCATCTCGTGTTGTGGAGTCGCCTCTCTGTGTTCTCACGATGTGATTCCCCAACGTCTCCGCCACCATCTCCGCTTAAACAAGGCCCAAGGAGGAATCCCACAACATCTACATTCATCCTCCCATTTAGCGCGCATATGATCGACCTATGTCCCTTCAAAAGTCTCTAGCCACTAGTTTCCATGCTGAACCTAACCAACTCATATGTTCTTCGTGAGTGGACATTCCACAATTGGATGGTACCAACCCAAGACCATGGAAAACTAGATGCGAAGGTTAACTTACACTGTGGGGGCAGACCTCAAACACTTGAACTCCGTATGCCTTAGCTCAGTTTGATGGTGTTGCTGCTTGTTATGGATGTTCTGTATTCTTAAGTTCCAACTAAAATCCCATTGCCCCTCTTCCCCAAGCTGTAACACCCCGAGAATCATGCTACAGTAACTCTCTGTGATTAAGCTAATCATGTTGCTAAACAGGGCTTGATCACATTTGAATCACATTCCTTTTAAAACTCCTAATTCAAACTTTAATTAAATTTAAAAGTGGAAAATAAAAGTTTTCAAAAATTTAAACAAAAATGTTCGGGCCCTGCCAGAAATTACACTGATAATTATTGTGGAGAAAACACATTTTTATAAAATGCCTAAATACTTTTAAATGAAATAAAACAAAAAAGAAAATAAACAAATAAAAAGAAAACAGAAAACAGAACAGACAAAGAAAAAGAAAAAAAGAGAAGGCCCTTCCCCCCACTGGACCCCTGGCCCAACTGGGCCGACCCCCGGCCCAGCCGGCCTAACCCATCTCCCACTCCCCCTCGCCCCCTTCCCTGTTCCCCCGACCGGGGTCGAACAGGGGCCGTCCCCGCCGCACCCCCTCGCCGGCGACGGGGAGGATAAGGACGCCAGCCCCCCCGCCTCCTCGGGCCCCTCTCCCACTCACCCCCCGCTCTCCCTCTCGGCCTCTGCGCCTCCCCCCCGCCCAGATCCACCTCCCTCTCCCCTTCGATCCCCACTGCCCGAGCGTGCTCGCCGCCGTTCACCGTCGTTCCCGCGGCCACCGTGCCCCAATCGCCACTTCGCCGTGTCGTACGCCGTCGCCGCCCTCGACTACACCACCTCCACCTCTCCGTTGGAGCTCCGAGCCACTGCAACAGCCTCCCCGAGCTCGTCTTCCCCGCACGGCCGCCGTCGATCGCCGCCCCGTTTCGCCGCCTCGAGCCTCCCCGAGCACGCTGCCGTCCCCCTACAGCCTCGCCGTGAGCCTCTCCCCCTCCTCCCCTGTCCTTTCTCTCTCGCGCGCCCCCTAGCGGCTTCCCCACGCGCGCCCGAACGCCGCGCCGCGGAGCTCGTCGCCGGCGGGTCTCCGGTGACCATTTGGTCATGGGCGTATGCCCGTTAGCTCGACCGCACCGTGTAGCACCCGCCTAGCTAGCTAGTTCGGCCGCTCGCGCGCCCTAACGCCGCACCCGCCCCAGCCCGAAGTACCTCGCCGCCGGCGAGCTCGTAGCGCTCGCCCCCGCCCGTTCCAGCCGCTCCGGCCACCACCGTTGGACGCGCGGCGCCGAGCCGCGTCGAACGCGCCCAGCCACGACCCCGCAGACCCCCTGTGCGCGAAACCCGCGCCCCTCCCGAGCCGCGCCGCCGCGTTTGGCTCGTCGGAGTTGCTCCGGCGCCGGCCGCCGACGTGGCTGGCCTGGGGCCACCCCAGGGCCACTGCCAGTGGGCCCCGTGGGTCCCAGTTGACTGGGTTGACCCAGTCAACTGCTGACTGGGCAGGCCCAGCCACTGACATGCGGGCCCCGCCGCAAAATAAAAAAAAGGGAGAAAAAGAAAAATGTTTTATAAATAAAAATAATTAGATTAACTAATCACTCACTGACATATGGGGCCCACCCCTCTAATTAGACTGTTAGTTTAGTTTAAATTAATATTAGACTAACAGAGGCTGACATGTGGGTCCCACTGGACCCACCTGTCTGGTTTGACTGGTCAGCCGACCTGTTGACCTGCTGACGTCAGCATTGCCTCATGCTGACGTCATAATTCATTTTTGCTTAATTTAAATAATTCCAGAAATTCAAATAAACTTTGAAAATTCATATCTTTTAAACCGTAACTCGGATGAAAATGTTTTCTATATGAAAGTTGCTCAGAACGACGAGACGAATCCGAATACGCAGTCCGTTCGTCCACCACAACCCCCTAACCTATCGAACTAGCAACTTTCCCCCTCCGGTCCGTTTGTCCGAAAACGCGAAACATTGGGAATACCTCCCGGATGTTCCCCCCTTCGCCGGTACCACCTACTGTCGCGTTAGGGCACACCTAGCACCGCTCATTGTCATGTCACGCATCGTCATGCTTATGTTTGCATTGTATTTACTGTTTCTTCCCCCCTCTTCTCTCCGGTAGACTACGAGACCGACACTGCTGCTGTCCAGTTCGACTACGGAGTTGACGACCCCTCCTACTTGCCAGAGCAACCAGGCAAGCCCCCCCTTGATCACCAGATATCGCCTACTCTTCTCTATTCTGCTTGCATTAGAGTAGTGTAGCATGTTACTATTTTCCGATATCCTATCCTGATGCATAGCCTATCCTTGCTACTACTGTTGTTACCTTTACCTGCAATCCTACATGCTTAGTATAGGATGCTAGATTTCCATCAGTGGCCCTACATTCTTGTCCGTCTGCTGTGCTATACTATCGGGCCGTGACCACCTGGGCGGTGATCACGGGTATATACTTATATACTTTATACATGACACATGTGATGACTAAAGTCGGGTCGGCTCGTAGGAGTACCCGCAAGTGGATCTTTGTGGCGGAGCGACAGGGCAGGTTGAGACCACCCAGGTGAGAGGTGGGCCTGGCCCTGGTCGGCGTTCGCGGTTACTTAACACGCTTAACGAGATCTTGGTATTTGATCTGAGTCTGGCCATTTGGTCTATACGCACTAGCCATCTACGCGGGAGTAGTTATGGGTATCCCGGCGTCGTGGTATCAGCCGAAGCCTTCTTGACGTCAGCGACTGAGTGGCGCGCGCCGGATTGGACTGGAACGCCACTAGGCTAGGTCTGCTTCCGGCCGCGTACGCAACGTGCAGGTGTGCATAGGGCGATGGGCCCAGACCCCTGCGCGCATAGGGTTAGACCGGCGTGCTGACCGCTCTGTTGTGCTTAGGTGGGGCTGCGACGTGTTGATCTTACGAGGCCGGGCATGACCCAGAAAAGTGTGTCCGGCCAAATGGGATCGAGCGTGTTGGGTTATGTGGTGCACCCCTGCAGGGAAGTTTATCTATTCGAATAGCCGTGTCCCTCGGTAAAAGGACGACCCGGAGTTGTACCTTGACCTTATGACAACTAGAACTGGATACTGAATAAAATACACCCTTCCAAGTGCCAGATACAACCCGGTGATCGCTCTCTAACAGGGCGACGAGGAGGGGATCGCCGGATAGGATTATGCTATGCGATGCTACTTGGAGGACTTCAATCTACTCTCTTCTACCTGCTGCAAGATGGAGATGACCAGAAGCGTAGTCTTCGACAGGACTAGCTATCCCCCTTTTATTCTGGCATTCTGCAGTTCAGTCCATTGATATGCCCCTTTACACATATACCCATGCATATGTAGTATAGCTCCTTGCTTGCGAGTACTTTGGATGAGTACTCACGGTTGCTTCTCTCCCTCTTTCCCCCTTTCCTATCTATCTGGTTGTCGCAACCAGATGTTGGAGTCCAGGAGCCAGACGCCACCATCGACGACGACACCTACGACACTGGAGGTGCCTACTACTACGTGCAGGCCGCTGACGACGACCAGGAGTAGTTAGGAGGTCCCAGGCAGGAGGCCTTGCCTCTTCGATCGTTGCTACTTTTGTGCTAGCCTTCTTAAGGCAAACTTGTTTAACTTATGTCTGTACTCAGATTTTGTTGCTTCCGCTGACTCGTCTGTGATCGAGCACTTGTATTCGAGCCCTCGAGGCCTCTGGCTTGTATTATGATGCTTGTATGACTTATTTATGTTTTAGAGTTGTGTTGTGATATCTTCCCGTGAGTCCCTGATCTTGGTCGTACACATTTGCGTGCATGATTAGTGTACGGTCAAATCGGGGGCGTCACACAAGCGCAAGGGTTTATAGCAAGAAACAAGTTTTCCTCAGTTTAGAACCAAGGTATGGATCTGCAGAGTTCTCTAATGTGTCAAAGATAAGCCCCGCTATCAACACTTTGTCCCCAACACTTCTCGTGAGGTTGTCAATCTCACTAGGTTTGCTAATTACAAGGATTATCGTACCAACTTTTTGAAATTGATTTTTGTATGCAGGAATTAAAATTTATTAAAGATCTGCAAAGAAAGCAAATGAGGTTGTATTTATGGTAAATAAAGGACTAGGTTCCATAATTTCACTAGTGGCATCTGTCCAAAAGCAGCATATGCATGGTGAACCAAGAACCAATAATATTTCGAGGCAAGAATGAAAACCAAGTTTTAGCACGGTCTCATAGTGAGAACGGAAATAATTTCAATTTAACAATATTCTTATCTACATCTTTTTTCTTTTGCATATCGCATAATTCAACGAAAGCATTAAGATGGAATGCAACATCTTCATTACGATTACCAGAAAATTATTTTTTCATAACAAGATTTAGCAAAGCTGCATTCATATCACATGACTCCACACTAGTGGCGGGAGGAGCAATTGGAGTACTAATAAATCATCGTTATTATTTGAAAAATCACACAACTTAGTGTTTTCTTGAGACATAGCGACAAAGCAAGCAAACGAACACATACAAATATTTTTGTATTTAAAAAAAAATAGAAGTGTGGGAGATGAAAACAAGAGGCAAAGGCAAATAAAAATAAGAGCAAGTAGATGATAGTTTGTGCAAAGATACTTGATAGGTTTTGATGATGTCTCCCTAGCAACAGCGCCAGAAATTCTTCCTGCTACTTGTGTGCCGCGTTGGGATTTCCTCAAAGAGAGAGGATGATCCAGTACAGTAGAGATAAGTATTTCCCTCAGTTAAGAACCAAGATTATCAATCCAGTAGGGGAATCACACAAAGCCTCGTGAACAACACCTGCACACACAAAAGCAAATACTTGCACCCAATGCGAACAAGGGGGTTGTCAATCCCCTTGGCGGTTATTTGTAAGGATTAAATCCCATAGTGGTAGATAATAAAATAAATTGTAAAGCAAAATAAAATAAATAAAATTGTGGCAAGGTATTTTTCTGTTTTTATATATGATAAAAGTAGACTTGGGGGCCATAGTTTTCACTAGAGGCTTCTCTCTTGAGCACATGGCATACAGTGGGTGAACAAATTACTTTTGGACAATTGATAGAAAAGCGCATAGTTATGACGATATTCAAGGCAAAGATTATGTATATAGGCATCATGTTCAAGACAAGTAGACTGACTCCTGCCTGCCTGTATTATTCACTATGTTCCCTTATGACATGATATGCATGTGAATTATTTTATTGTTGATCTTAGTACTACTTTTGTCCATCACTAGATGAAGAGCATCTTCATCCTACGCCTCCCACGGATTGATAAACCTGAGGTCAACCACTTGAGGGAAAATTGCTACTATCCTACAAAACTCTACGCATGGAGGCCCAACAAGAGTCTACAAGAATAAAGTTGCATAGTAGACATGAAGCTCTTTTCTGGCGCCATTGCCGGGGAGGTGAGTGCTTGAAGGTGTATCTTTAGATGTTGCAACTGAATCTTTTAGTTTCTTGTTTTATCACTAGTTTGGTTTATAAAAAGTAAACTACAAAAAAATGGAATTGAGGTTGCTCCATATTATTCAACTTTATAATGCCTTTTGTCAAAATGATGGAAAGGAAATTTGTGCTCAATTGATAGAAGAAGAAGTCTATAAAATGTTTGACAAAAAATCTTTGAATGATGAGCATGATTGCAATGTTCTTAATATGAATTTTTTAAATATCCATGATGCTAATGATATGCAAAGCTACAAGCTTGGGGATGCTATATTTGATGAAGATGATATTTTTACTCCCCCAAGTTTTGATGATAAAATTTATTATGATGAAAGCATGCCTCCTATTTATGATGATTATATGGATGAAAGTGGGTTTGGAAGAGTGTCAACTCTAGGTACTAATGATCCCACTATTTTGGAGGGTGTTGAATCTTATTGTAATAATTATGAAAGTGGATTTGGAGAGGTCATGACTTTATTTAGTGATGAATCCATTATTTTGGAAGAGGTTTCAATTGACTATGACAACAAAGTTGATATCTATGATGATTATGATAATGACATGTATGCTATAAAGAACAATGATAACCATGAAACTTGTCATCATGATCTTAATTTTCAATCCCATGATAGTTATTTTGTTCAGTTTGCTCCCACTATTGTGAATGAGAATAAAATTGCTTATGTGGAGAGTAATAAATCTTCTATGATTTTGGATCATGAAAAGAATGCTTTATGTGATGGTTATATTGATGAATCCATTCATGATGTTATTGAAATTTTTGAGAGAGGAACTTATGATTCATGATGCTCTTGTTATGTTTCAATTCTTTACTTTTATGTGAGCATCATTGAAATCTTCATGCCTAGCTAAAAGGCATTAAAGAAAAGTGCTTGTTGGGAGACAACCCAACATTTACCCCTACTATTTTTGTGTGTTCACATGATTAAGCTACTGTATTAATAATGTTTTATAGCTTTTGGTTCAATAAAGTGCCAAGTAAAGCCTTTGGGATAGTGTGGATGATAGTTGACTTGATTCTGTCAAAAAACAGAAACTTTTGCGCCCAATTCTGGAATTTTTTAAATTCACATAAATGTGCTTTTGCTCTGATTTTTTTACAGAGGATTGATATACAAATTTCCTATGTTATCCTTATTTTTTAGAATTTTTCGAGTTACAAAAGTCTGGTTAGAGTACAGATTACTACAAACTGTTCTGTTTTTGACAGTTTCTATTTTCAATGCATAGTTTGATTGTTTCCTAGTTTCTAATGGCTTATATTGCTGAACATAAATTGTGGAAATGATAAGGTACAGTAGGAATTGTGTGAGAACAATTATGAATCTTGTCTTTGATAGTACCAAAGTGAATGGTTTGCTCTTTATCATACTAACCAATCTCACGAAGTTCCGTTAAGTTTTGTGTGATTGAAGTTTTCAAGTTTTGGGTGAGATATCGATATGAGGAGAATAAGTAGTGATAAGACCCTAAGCTTGGAGATGCCCAAGGCACCCCCAAGGTAATATCAAGGAATATCCAAGCAACAAAGCTTGGGGATGCCCCGGAAGGAATCCCCTCTTTCGTCTCCAACATTATCGGTAACCTCACTTGGAGCTATATTTTCATTCGTCACATGATATGTGTTTTGCTTGGAGCGTTATTTTATTTTGCCAGGATTTTCTTACTGTTATTTATAATAATGTTTTCATCTTTTATTTCAATAAAAATGTCAAGTATAGCCTTTTCCATGCTTATTTTGCAAGTCTATATGTGGCTATTTAGAAACAAAAAGTTGCACGCTAGTGCGCGAATTCTGTAGAAAAGTCAGAATGTGATAAAATGTTGAAACTTTTTGCACAATAAGCTATGATAAATTTACTACAGTTTGGTAAATTTTCAGAATTTTTAAAGTTAGAGAAGTATGAATCTTCTTGCATTCTTTACAGACTGTCCCTTTTGACAGATTGCTGTTATGTTTGCATTGTTTGCATATGTTGCTTGTTTAATGATTCTATTTGAGGATAGGAGTATTAAATATGCAGAGGCATTTAGTATGCAATGTTAAATTATAATTTTAGTGTTTTGTTACAGTAGAGAATGATAAGGTGTTGCATTGATTTATACTAACTTATCTCACGAGTTCTTGTTGAGTTTTGTGTGGATGAAGTTTTTGAGATTTAGGGAAACCGTGATGTAAAAGGAATTAAGGAGACACAAAAGCTCAAGCTTGGGGATGCCCAAGGCATCCCAAATTTACATTTCAAGAAGTCTCAAGCATCTAAGCTTGGGGATGCCCCGGTAGGCATCCCACCTTTCTTCATCAACAATTATTGGTTATCGGTTGAGCCTAAGTTTTTGCTTCTTCACATGAGTTGTGCTATTCTTGGAATGTCATTTTGTTTTGTTTTGCTTTCTGTTTTAATAAAATACTTAGATATGAAAGTTTTAAATAAGAGAGAGTCCTCAATTAGCTATCATTTACTTAACTACTCATTGATCTTCACTTATATCTTTTTGGAGTAGTTTGTCTTTTACTCTTGTGCTTAACTTATATCCTATGATTAAAATGTTGAATGAATTGAGTATCATGAAGTTAAAATTATATGTTCATATTATTCCTAACAGTAACTTCACATTGGGTTTAGAATTAAATCTTTTGACGCTTGACAATCACAATGTTGGTCATACAAGCAATTAATGAATGATTAGTATAAGGAACATAACTTTAACATGCAAATATATTATCTTGCACATCTTCTATGATTGTGAATACCTATTAATTATTTTCAAACTTGAGAAATTAGTTGAAGTTGGACAAGGAGGACAACATAATGAGTTATATTTGGGCATATTTGCATAGAAGTTATATTGTTATGGATTCTCCAACATGTGGTGTTTGCCTAGGATCGTTTGCTAGCCAAAAATTTGTACTAAGTAGAGATACTACTTGTGCATCCAAAAACCCTTAAACCCAGTTTTTTTGCCATGAGTGTCCACTATACATACCTATGGATTGAATAAGATCCTTCAAGTAAGTTGTCATCGGTGCAAAAAGGCAATAAAAATTGTTTCTAAATGTGTTTGATCATTTAGTGTAAGAGAAAAATGAGCGTTGTACGAACTTGTGATGGGAAAGTAATAAAAGCGACAGACTGCATAATAAAGGCTTCTATCATAAGGGGCACTATTACGTGACATTCTTTTTCATTAAGGGATTGTGCATACAAAACCAATAAGCGCATGAAAACCTCTGCTTCCCTATGTGAAGGGCCCATCTTTTACTTTTCAGTGTTTACTTTTATGCAAAGAGTCAATAGTATGAATTCTCATTTCAACCTCAACTATTCTCTAGTTGGCAAGCATCATGTGGTGGGGAAAGATCTAGCCACATATGACCAGTCAGATATATTTGATCATGAATTATTATTGTTGACAATTATCTCTATGATAAATGAGTTGGGAGGCAAAATATTAAGCCCCTATCTTTCTCTGTGTTCGATGGATGCCATTTGTTCTAAAAATATGCTTTGTGTACTAGCAATCATGGAAGACTATATGGTGATTGAGTATGTGGAGCTCTTACTTAGACTTTGTTGACTAAGTTGAATTGCAATTGTTTGGTGACTGAGAACATAGGTTGTTAAGTTTCAAGAGAAGGCATTGTTTGAACCATAACATGTGGATTGATTGCTAATTTATCATGATGAGTTTTATGAGAAAGAGTTGTTGTTATGATGCTAGGAAAAGTGATTGAAATTATCATTGATCAAACTTATGCACTTTGCTAGCATTCACACTTCATAAATTATTTTCTTTTATCAATTACCTACTCGAGGACGAGTAGGAATTAAGCTTGGGGATGCTGATACGTCTCCAACGTATCTATAATTTATGACGTATTCACGCCATGTTTACAACAATTTTATATGGTTTTGGTATGATTTGGATGGAACTAACCCGGACTGACGCTGTTTTCAGCAGAACTACTGTGGTGTTGTTTTTTGTGTAGAAATAAAAGTTCTCCAAATGCAACGAAACTTTTTGATGATTTTTTGGAACAAAAGAGGCACTAGAAGCTTCGTGGGAAGACCAGAAGGTGAAGGAGGTGAGCACAAGACATCTGGGCACACCAGGAGGCCCAGGTGCGCCCAGGTGGGTTGTGCTCACCTCGAGGCCCATCTTTGCGTGATTCCAACGCTAAAAAATCCTATAAATACACAAACCATCAGAAATAACCCTAGATCAGAAGTTCCGTCGCCGCAAGCCTCTATAGCCACGAAAAACCAATCTAGACCCCGTTCCAGCACCCTGCCGGAGGGGGAAATCATCACCGATGGCCATCTTCATCATCCCGACGGCCACCATGATGAGGAGGGAGTAGTCCACCCTCTGGGCTGAGGGTTTGTACCAGTAGTTATGTGTTTAATCTCTCTCTCTCTCTCTCTCTCTCGTTTTCTTGAGATGTCATGATCTTGATGTATGCAGACTTTGTTAATATAGCTGGATCATATGGTGTTTTCCCCTCTCTATCTTGTTGTGATGAATTGAGTTTTCCCTTTGAGATTTTGTTTTATCGGATTGAATACTTTTATGGATTTGAGAACAATTGATGTATGTCTTGCTATGAATACCCGTGGTGACAATGGGGTATCATATTGATTCACTTGATGTGTGTTTTGGCACTCAGCTCGCGGATTCCCGAGGTGACATTGGGGTAATCTATGCATAGCGGTTGATGCACGTTCTCGTCTTTGTTTCTCTGGTAGAAATCTTGGGCACTCTTTGAGGTTCTTTGTGTTGGATTGAGTATTATGAATCTGAAATTGTTTGATGCATATCGTATAATCAACTCACGGATACTCGCGGTGACATTGGAGTATCTAGGTGACATTAGAGTTGGTTGATGTGTATCATGTGGTGTTATTTTAGTACGAACTCTTAGATAGATCGATCAGAAAGGATAACTTGGTGTTATTTTAGTATGAGCTCTTGAATAGATCGATCAGAAAGGATAACTTTGAGGTGGGTTCGTACCCTACAAACAATTTATTCTTATGTTCTCCGCTAGATAGGAACTTTGGAGTGATTCTTCATCACATGCTGAGGGATGATTATATGATCCAATTATATTAGCATTGTTGAGAGATTGCACCAGCGGAAGTACGGACCCTAGGCCTCATTTTCTAGCATTACAACACCGTTTGTGCTCACTTTTGTTTCTCGTTACCTTGCTGTTTTTATTGTTCCTATTACAAAAATCAATATCTACTATCATTACTACACTTGTATCGCCATCTCTTTGCCGAACTAGTGCACCTATACAATTTACCATTGTATTTGGTTTGTTGGGGACACAAGGGACTTTTTATTATTTGGTTGCAGGATTGTTTGAGAGAAACCATCTTCATCCTACCCCTCCCACGGATTGATAAACCTTAGTTCATCCACTTGAGGAAAAATTGCTACTGTCCTACAAAACTTTGCGCTTGGAGGTCCGACAAGAGTCTACAAGAATAAAGTTGCGTAGTAGACATTAGGGGCGTGCCAGGTGAGCTTGTAGCTTCCTTGTGATTTTTCTGGTCTTCTCCCGAACCTTCGTGGGTCCCTTCTGGTCCATAAAAAAGCACAGTAAAATTTCATCGTGTTTTGACTTCGTTTGATATTGATTTTCTGAAAAGCCAAAAAACAAGCAAAAAAGGAGCAAGTGGCACTGGGCACTAGGTTAATAGTTTAGTCCCAAAAAATGATATAAAATGGAAAACTCTAAAATTAAGCCGGATGATTACATGCCCGCGTAAACTGTGTCCTCTGTGTGCCACGCGTCCCGGTGGGGCCAGGCACCGCCCAAACCTTATCTCCTCATTTTGTGCATATTAAGAGAGCCACTCCTTTCTTCCTCCTCCTGCGTACTTTTCTCCCGAGCTCGATCCCCTTTTCTTCCTCCACCTCTCACCTTTGTTCTACGTCGAACACCGAAGGCTTGGACGCAATCCAAGCGTTGTTGCAAGCTACTACTGCCACCACCGGTGTGCATTAATGCCGCGACGCGGCTGCGTGCTCAACATCATGGTCGTTGATGTGGTCTGTGTTGCCGAGCATCGTTGGCCAAGATTTTTTTGGTGCAACCCTGCCGGTGCTGAAAGAGGGGGACATGGGACGCTGCCAGGGTGCTGCAAAGGCAACACCAACCACGATGCATTGCTGCTGCTAGGGCGTGTGAGCCGGCAACACCACCGCGAGTCATCAGCGCTGCCATGGAGCTCCGCCACGCCACGTCACTGCAGTGGGGCATCGCTGGGACCGCTGGAGATGCACTGAAGCATTGCCGGATCGTTGAAGCTCTGTCGGGGTTTGCAATGAAGTGTTTCCGTCGATGGAGCTTTGCTGGGGGGCTGCCAGTGTTGCAATGAAGCTCTATCGAGAGCCGTCTAGTGCTGCAATGGAGCTTTGCCGGTGGCCGCTGGGGTTGCTCTGAAGCATCATCGGAGCGACATGTGTTTCAGGTGCTGAAGTGGTAGTCCTGGAGTCACTGGCAATTGGCATAGCTGATAATCTTTGTGCCCTTGGCACTCTCTGGAATGTGTCTGTTGTGCGTCTATCATCCCTATCCTCAGCATCCTCTTGGCGCTTCTCCAAAACAGTATGAATCTCAGTGACCTTCACATCTAGGTCATGAAACTTAGTCTCAATGATCCTCTCAAGACTTTCCTGATTTTGAGTCAAGGTGGCCAAGCTCTTCTCAATTATCATGGTGTCCTCAAGCAGATAACTGAGTTGATCTTGCTTGGTCTTGAGATTTGCAACTGAAGCATCTGGGGCACTTGCCGCCTTTGCTGCTTTTGCAGCCTTTGCTTTCTCTATCTTCTCATGGGCAACTGCACAAGTAGGATGTGAAGCATCCATGACAAGCTCGTTGTCCTCAAAGTCTGGCCTCAGGGGAAGATGCTCTCTGTCCAGTAGATATGTCCCAGTTCCCATCTTGGAGTTGATCAAGGTCTGAATGTGAGGGGCATATCACAAGACCTCTTCTGGTCTGCTTTGTTCTCTTCACTGTCTCTACAATCAAGCTCATCACCTTGAATTTCTGTAGAACATCAAACAAGTGAAGCAGGTTGATGGAGTGGCCACGTCCTATGATCTCCTGACTTGGGCAATAGAGTGTGCCTCAAGATGGTATTCATGGTGGTCAGACCAGCAAGCAGATAGTAAATTGATCCAAGCTTGTGTGTGTCCAATGCTGCATCAGGGATTGGTTTGTACATGTTAGCCATGGAGTTGTGATCCTTCCTAGGCTTACTGTACACATCAAGATCATCTTCAGCTTCGTCGGGGGCATTGATCAGTTTGGCCCATTCTGAGATATTTGACTAAAATTAGGTTCCTTCTGTCATCCATACTATCTTTCCATCAGGGTAGAAATGAGTTGTGGAGTAGAACTGCATAATCATCTCATCATTCCACTTTGTCAACTTCTGTCCAACAAACTTGTCAACTGCGTTCATTCTGAATCTCTCATGCACATGGGGAAAGTAATCTTCATTGTCATCGATGTATTTCCAATCCACCCATTTCATGTCACAAACTATGGGTTTCTCGTCCAACAAAACCGTTTCATAGAAGTCCTGGTGTTCTTTGGTTTGAAAGCGATAGTCCACAACAGTCCTCCTAGTGGCATAAGGGCCAGTCTTCCTCCATTGTCTCAGACCTGCATCCTTTCAGAATGACCATCATTGTGGTCTGGAATCTTGGGCTTGAGTTTCTTGAGCACTAGTGGCTCTTCTTCTTCCTCAACTTCAGGCACTGGTGCCTTGTTCTTTTCTGCAGCTGATATATCCCTTGTTGATCTCTTTGGAGCAGTTGCCTTGGGGGCTTGAGCTGGAGCTAAAGGCTTGGGGGCAGACTTGGGCTTAGAACGTGCAGCCCCAGTCCTGATGGCATCCCTCATCAGCTTTTGTATCTTGGCAGGAGGTGCAGCAGGCTCTTCCTCCTCCTCTTCTTCTTCCTCATCCATCATCATGGATGGTCTGCCAATCACTCTAGCAATGGTCTTCCTGACTCTTTATTTCCTCTTCTTTCCACCAGCAGCTTCTTCTTCCTCTCTAGGCTCAAGGGAAAACTGCATGGTTTCTTGAGTTGAGGCTCTGGCTTTGGACATTGGGGTCCTCTTTGCAGGAGCCTTGTTGGAAAGGCCTGGCTTTGTGGCAGCAACAACATACTATTTTCTGAGCACCTTTTTCTTGGAGGCCAGTTCCTCCTCAACTACAAAATCTTCATCCTCACATTCATATGTTCTTTTCTTCCTTTGCCTAGTAGCTGCCTTAGGCGAATTGCTAGGAGTGCTCCTACTCCCCTCATCATAGCTACCAGAGGGACTAGTGCCCTCGCTGAGGTTGAGCTGCTCTTCAGACTTGTTCAGACTGCCACTGGCCTCTGACATAGCTACAACTGACCTTGTGAATAGTAGGGTGTGGATAGAGTAGATGAGCAGCACAAAGTACGACTTGTTTTGCAAAAAAATGAGACAAAAACTTAACTTTAGTTTTCTGCAAAAAGCATTTAGGAGCTACTGATTTGACAAACTCGGTGACACCGAAGCACTAACAGAGTCTAAACATGCAGTTTCAGTCAGACCGAAATGCAGTTCGATGACTCCGAGATGCTAGGGTTTCACAGAGAAAGTGATTTCGGTCTCACCGTTTAGTACACTTCGGTCAGACCGAGTTGTACTTGTGCAATGGCTTGGGCGAATCGGTGTGACCGATATCCTCAGATCGGTCAGTCCGAGATGGGTTCAGCAGAAACCTAACCCTAAGTTTTTGCATCAAATCTATTCTAAGGAATTTGTTTGGTGGATAAATTGATGTCATACGTGGGAAGAACAAATGCATTATACTTTGTGCAAGAATCGGAGCAATGGAAAGCACAAAGGATCAAATCCGTACCCTAACTTGGTGGTGGATTGCTACGGTGACAACGGCGGTGAGGATTCCGTTGACGGCGGCGAAAACCAGCGCGGAGGGTCACTAGCGATGACGGCGATGATCCGGAGACCAAGGGGGCGGCAGTGCTGGGGCGCGAGCTCGTGCGGTTTGAAGTAATTTTCAACCGTATGGGTACGTGAGGTATATATACCCAGCCGCTGTCGGTGGCGCCAAGTGGAACGTCTCGATGGCACCGAGATGCAAAACTGCTAGCAGTTGCTGCAACTCGGTGTGACCGAATCGTTCTAATCGGTGGCACCAAGATGAAAACCTAGATCAACTTATTGATCTCGGTGAGACCGAATTGGATAAGTCGGTCTGACCGAAAATCATTAAAAGGTTTTGGAAGGTAAGCCCTTGACGGATCGGTGGCTCTGAGTGCTCCTCACCCGAAGGGTCCAAAAGTGACTTGTTCAAACTTTGTGATGTAGCATGAATAGAGTTTGAGACGAGAAAACGCATAGATAGCTAGAGGGAGAACTTAGGCATTCTTGTCCATCCATTTGGCAAAACAAAAACCAAGCAATAAAAACAACAAATGGATGTCCTCGAATAGAGAAAATTATGCAACCAACATGCTCACACAATAAGATAGCAAATAAAACATGTGGCAAAGCATGCACATACACTCTAGCATCTATCAAGCAATTGGCAATGACTAGGTCATCTATATATGAGTGTATTGACTTAGGAGTCAAATGAGAACATTTAATCATAGGTCATACTCATCGTTTAAGCACAAGTGGGGTTACCACTTTTACATAAAGAATTGTTGTGTTCACATCATTAGAGTTTCTTTAGCTCAATTTTTAGAGCAAAGCTCCCCCTAGATGTGATATCTACCCTTAGAGGATGAACTAACCTTGGGTTTTGTCGATGACGACTTCATGTAGATGTTCAAGATGTGGATGCTCAATGTTGATGTAGATCATTTGGAGCAGTCCATTGGAGTGTTTTGCACTTTCAATACCTACATGGGTTAGTCCCACAAGGAACACACAAGGATATCCATAGACATAGAGTGAAACACACTTATATGATGATGTCCACGAAAGCGTTAGGTTACCTTGTCCCTTGTCTTACCAACAAGAGGGTTTGTGACTCCATGAACTAGTGCAAGATATGGAAATTGATTGCACTTGTCCTTGCCAAAATGAATCTGAGTGAAGTATGTTGGCAGAGTCACCCTCAAGAACTCTCTAGTTCTTCTTATTTTGGATCCACAACAACTTGATGGGAATCCTTGGAGTTGTAGTCATACTTGATGAAGTAGAACTTGACGTAGTCTTGGGAACCCACTTGACCATGGCCTTAGGAGCTTCTTCAAATAAATCAATCTCTTCTTGAAGCTTGTCCTTGCCTTTTAGCTTGTGGTCATGTGGTGGAAGATCATCTTGAGCTTGTGTTACCTTGAAAGAAGTGGGGTCATAATTCTCTTGTTGAGGAACAAACTTCATCTTAGGGTATTGATCTTCTTTCCACTCAACTCCATTGGCATTGAAATTTCATTCAAAACCAACACCTTGATTCTTTTGGTGCCTTCCTTGCTTGCGTAAAATTTCCTCAAATTGCTTACTTCCGACAAGGCTCTTGTAAACACCTTTCTCTATAATTCCCTTAAATAAGCTATTTTATTGCTCAAGTGTAACTTGGATAAGAGAATCGTTAGTGGAATCAAGAGAACTACTAGAAGCAACAATATTGGATTTAATATGGTTATTGTTACTACTAGAGGAAGAATCCTTCTTGTTCTTATTGCTAGATTTTACTTGTGGCATATAAGTAGACAAGAAGAGACATTTGGCAAGATAAGAAGAACTCTTCTTTCGAAGATCATCATTGATAGCTTTTAAGATTCATGCTCTTGCTCTAAATTTATCTTCTTGAAGTGTAGCTTCTCATGAGTCTTTAGGAGCTCTCTATGATCCTCTAGAGTTGTTTCATGAGCTAACTTAGGAGTGTTTAGTTCTTTAGTTAGACGCTCAATCTCCTTCTTATCATTGTCATTCATTTCATCTTGATTAGCATGAATACTAGCAATTTCATCATAGTTTTCATCACTAGTGTTGTCAACAAGTAATCATCATCACCTAGAAAATCATCTTCATCACTATTGAAATCAACGTACTCGGGTGTGATACCTTAGGGCCTTTAGCCATGAAGCATCTTCCAATTCCTTCATTTGGTGAGTCAAATATATCATAGGAGTTGGATGAGACAAGTGCAAGTCCGGCAACACCTTCATCTTGAGTATATTAGGAGTCAGAGTGATAGATTCTCTCGGAGTAGTTGTCGGAGTCGGAACCGGATACCCATTCACCAACGTGAGCTTGATGTCTTCGTCTTGTGTAGATCTTTGATGACTTGTCCTTCCTTTCTGAATCCTTGCTTCTACGAGAGGGTCTTCGTTCATAACGATCATATGTACTCCTTCTCTCTCTTGGTGGTGATTCATCTCTTTTACTTCTCCTCTTAGGTGAATCTTCTGTTTTCTTGTAGGGAGTCGTACACTCATTGGAGTAGTGTCCGGGTCTTCCACAATTGTATCAAATACGATCACGACTAGAAGATCTTTTGTTATTGTAGGATCTTGACTTGGAACTTCTCTCTTTGCTTCTATTCTTGTAGAATTTGTTGAAGTTCTTCACCATTAAGCTCAATTCTTCATTAAAGACTTGTTTCTCACTTGATGTTGTAGGAGCATCACTTGAAGCTTTATAAGCACCACTAGACTTGTTGTGGAGCTCTTCCTTATCCTTGAGTGACATCTCATGAGCAACAATTCTACCAATGACTTCTGTGGGCTTGAGATCTTTGTAATTGGGCATCATTTGGATCAAGGTGCACACGGTATCATATTTTCCATCCAAGGCTCTTAGGATCTTCTTGATGATGAATTTGTCGGTCATCTCTTTGCTTCCCAAGCCGACAATCTCATTTGTGATCAAAGCAAGCCTAGAGTACATCTCAGCAACTCCTTCACCATCCTTCATCTTGAACTTGTCAAGTTGACTTTGAAGCACATCCAATTTGGATTCCTTGATGGACTCGGTACCTTCGTGCATATCAACCAAAGTATCCCAAATTTCCTTTGCATTCTCAAGGCGGCTGATTTTGTTGAATTCTTCGGGGCACAATCCGTTGAAGAGAATATCGCAAGCTTGAGCATTGTATTGCAACATCTTCATTTCTTCCACGGACGCTTCACGATCCGGTTCTTTTCCATCCTCGAAGAAATCATCTTGCAAGCCAATGCACACAATAGCCCAAACGACGGGGTTATGACCAAGAATACGCATTTTTCATCTTATGCTTCCAACTAGCAAAATTAGTACCATCAAAGTAAGGACCTCTACAGTGGTAATTTCCCTCGCTAGACGCCATACTCTCCTAGGTTGTGAAACCAAGGCTATGATCACCAAAGCTATGGATATCAAGGCAAATGGAGACCAAAGCTTTGATACCACTTGTAGGATCGAAAGTAGGTCTAGAGGGGGGTGATTAGACTACTTGACCAAATAAAAATATAACCTTTTCCCAATTTTAGTTGTGGGCAGATTTTAGCAATTTAGCACAAGTCAAGCAATCAACCTACACATGCAATTCTAAGAGTGTAGCAGCGGAAAGTAAAACATGTGTGGACATGATGAATAATTTGACCGACGTATACTATTACTGCTACTATACTACTTACTAGTCGTATTTAGTGTCACATTTTAACCATAGGTTTAACTAACAAAATGTCAATGCATGTCACTGAAAATTATTTCATTGGAAACTATGTTCAAATACGAATAAAACAATATAATTTTTTGTGACATGCATTAACATTTAGTTAGTGAAATTTATGGTCAAAATTTGACACAAATTACGAAGGGGACCAGTAAACCAAGAGGGAGGTAGTAGTACGAGTAGTGCAATATACGGTATAGAGGACTAGTACTGAAGGAAATATGCCCTAGAGGCAATAATAAAGTATTATATATTTCCTTATATCATGATAAATGTTTATCATTCATGCTAGAATTGTATTAACCGGAAACATAATACATGTGTGAATACATAGACAAACAGAGTGTCACTAGTATGCCTCTACTAGACTAGCTCGTTAATCAAAGATGGTTATGTTTCCTAGCCATAGACATGAGTTGTCATTTGATTAACGGGATCACCTCATTAGGAGAATGACGTGATTGACTTGACCCATTCCGTTATCTTAGCACCCGATCGTTTAGTATGTTGCTATTGCTTTCTTCATGACTTATACATGTTCCTATGACTATGAGATTATGCAACTCCCGTTTACCGGAGGAACACTTCGTGTGCTACCAAATGTCACAACGTAAATGGGTGATTATAAAGGTGCTCTACAGGTGTCTCCAAAGTTACTTGTTGGGTTGGCGTATTTCGAGATTAGGATTTGTCACTCCGATTGTCGGAGAGGTATCTCTGGGCCCACTCGGTAATGCACATCACTATAAGCCTTGCAAGCATTGTGACTAATGAGTTAGTTGCGGGATGATGTATTACGGAACGAGTAAAGAGACTTGCCAGTAACGAGATTGAACTAGGTATCGAGATACCGACGATCAATCTCGGCAAGTAACATACCGATGACAAAGGGAACAACGTATGTTGTTATGCGGTCTAACCGATAAAGATCTTCATAGAATATGTTGGAGCCAATATGGGCATCCAGGTCCCGCTATTGGTTATTGACCGGAGAGGTGTCTCGGTCATGTCTACATAGTTCTCGAACCCGTAGGGTCCGCACGCTTAACGTTACGATGACAGTTTTATTGAGTTTTGATGTACCGAAGGAGTTTGGAGTCCCGGATGAGATTGGGGACATGACGAGGAGTCTCTAAATGGCCGAGACATAAAGATCGATATATTGGACGACTATATTAAGACTTCGGAAAGGTTCCGAGTGATTCGGGTATCTTTCGGAGTACCGGAGAGTTACGGGAATTCGTATTGGGCCTTAATGGGCCATACGGGAAAGGAGAAAAAGACCCTAAAGGGTGGCCGCACCCCTCCCCATGGGCTAGTCCGAATTGGACTAGGGAGGGGGGCGCCCCCTTCCTTCTTTCTCCTTTCCCCTTCCCTTCTCCTACTCCCACAAGGAAAAGAGGAGTCCTACTCCCGGTGGGAGTAGGACTGCCCCCTTTGGCGCGCCTCTCCCCTTGGCCGGCTGCCTCCCCCTTGCTCCTTTATATACGGGGGCAGGGGGGCACCCCATAGACACAACAATTGATCCATGAGATCTCTTAGCCGTGTGCGGTGCCCCCCTCCACCATATTACACCTCGATAATACCGTTGCGGAGCTTAGGCGAAGCCCTGCGTCGGTGGAACATCATCATCGTCACCACGCCATCGTGCTGACGAAACTCTCCCTCAACACTCGGCTGGATCGGAGTTGGAGGGACGTCATCGAGCTGAACGTGTGTAGAACTCGGAGGTGTCGTGCGTTCGGTACTTGATCGGTCGGATCGTGAAGACGTACGACTACATCAACCGCGTTGTGATAACGCTTCCGCTGTCGGTCTACGAGGGTACGTGGACAACACTCTCCCTCTTGTTGCTATGCATCACCATGATCTTGCGTGTGCGTAGGAATTTTTTTGAAATTACTACGTTCCCCAACAGTGGTATCAGAGCCTGGTTTTATGCGTTGATGCTATGCACGAGTAGAACACAAGTGAGTTGTGGGCGATATAAGTCATACTGCTTACCAGCATGTCATACTTTGGTTCAGCGGTATTGTGAGATGAAGCGGCCCGGACCGACATTACGCGTACGCTTACGCGAGACTGGTTTCACCGTTCGGAGCACTCGTTGCTTAAAGGTGACTAGCGGGTGTCTGTCTCTCTCACTTTAGTTGAACCGAGTGTGGTTACGCCCGGTCCTTGCGAAGGTTAAAACAGCACCAACTTGACAAACTATCGTTGTGGTTTTGATGCGTAGGTAAGAACGGTTCTTGCTAAGCCCGTAGCAGCCACGTAAAACTTGCAACAACAAAGTAGAGGACGTCTAACTTGTTTTTGCAGGGCATGTCGTGATGTGATATGGTCAAGACATGATGTGATATAATTTGTTGTATGAGATGATCATGTTTTGTAACCGAGTTATCGGCAACTGGCAGGAGCCGTATGGTTGTCGCTTTATTGTATGAGATGCAATCGCCATGTAATAGTTTTACTTTATCACTAAGCGGTAGCGATAGTCGTAAAAGCAATGAGTTGGCGAGACGACAACGATACTACGATGGAGATCAAGGTGTCGCGCCGGTGATGATGGTGATCATGACGGTGCTTCGGAGATGGATATCACGAACATGGTGCTTCGGAGATGGAGATCACGGACACGGTGCGCCGGTAACGATGGTGATCATAACGGTGCTTCGGAGATGGAGATCACGAACACGGTGCTCCGGAGATGGAGATCACGAACACGGTGCGCCGGTAACGATGGTGATCATAACGGTGCTTCGAAGATGGAGATCACAAGCACGGTGTTTCGGAGATGGAGATCACAAGCACAAGATGATGATGGCCATATCATATCACTTATATTGATTGCATGTGATGTTAATCCTTTATGCATCTTATCTTGCTTTGACTGACGGTAGCATTATAAGATGATCTCTCACTAAAATTTCAAGATAAAAGTGTTCTCCCTGAGTATGCACCGTTGCGAAAGTTCTTCGTGCTGAGACACCATGTGATGATCGGGTGTGATAGGCTCTATGTTCAAATACAACGGGTGCAAAACAGTTGCACACGCGGAATACTCAGGTTAAACTTGACGAGCCTAGCATATGCAGATATGGCCTTGGAACACGGAGACCGAAAGGTCGAGCGTGAATCATATAGTAGATATGATCAACATAGTGATGTTCACCATTCAAACTACTCCATCTCACGTGATGATCGGACATGGTTTAGTTGATTTGGATCACGTAATCACTTAGATGATTAGAGGGATATCTATCTAAGTGGGAGTTCTTAAGTAATATGATTAATTGAACTTAAATTTATCATGAACTTAGTCCTGATAGTATTTTTGCAAATTATGTTGTAGATCAATAGCTCGCGTTGTTGCTTCCCTGTGTTTTATTTTTGATATGTTCCTAGAGAAAAATTATGTTGAAAGATGTTAGTAGCAAAGATGCGAATTGGATCCGTGATCTGAGGATTATCCTCATTGCTGCATAGAAGAATTATGTCCTTGATGCACCGCTAGGTGACAGACCTATTGTAGGAGCAGATGCAGACGTTATGAACGTTTGGCTAGCTCAATATGATGACTACTTGATAGTTTAGTGCACCATGCTTAACGGCTTAGAATCGGGACTTCAAAGACGTTTTGAACGTCATGGACCATATGAGATGTTCCAGGAGTTGAAGTTAATATTTCAAGCAAATACCCGAGTTGAGAGATATGAAGTCTCCAACAAGTTCTATAGCTAAAAGATGGAGGAGAATCGCTCAACTAGTGAGCATGTGCTCAGATTGTCTGGGTACTACAATCGCTTGAATCAAGTGGGAGTTAATCTTCCAGATAAAATAGTGATTGACAGAATTCTCTAGTCACCATCACCAAGTTAGTAGAACTTCGTGATGAACTATAGTATGCAAGGGATGACGAAAGTAATTCCCGAGCTCTTCGTGATGCTGAAATCGACGAAGGTAGAAATCAAGAAAAACATCAAGTGTTGATGGTTGACGAGACCACTAGTTTCAAGAAAAGGGCAAAGGGAAGAAGGGGAACTTCAAAAAGAACGGCAAGCAAGTTGCTACTCAAGTGAAGAAGCCCAAGTCTGTACCTAAGCCTGAGACTAAGTGCTTCTACTGCAAAGGGACTGGTCACTGGAGGCGGAACTGCCCCAAGTATTTGGTGGATAAGAAGGATGGCAAAGTGAACAAAGGTATATTGGATATACATGTTATTGATGTGTACTTACTAGTGTTTATAGCAACCCCTCAGTATTTGATACTGGTTCAGTTGCTAAAGAGTAGTAACTCGAAAACGGGAGTTGCAGAATAAACAGAGACTAGTAAAAGGCGAGGTGACGATGTGTGTTGGAAGTAGTTCCAAGATTGATATGATCATCATCGCACACTCCCTATACTTTCGGGATTAGTGTTGAAACTAAATAAGTGTTATTTGGTGTTTGCGTTGAGCATGAATATGATTTGATCATGTTTATTGCAATACGGTTATTCATTTAAGTTAGAGAACAATTGTTGTTCTGTTTACATGAATAAAAACCTTCTATGGTCATACACACCAACGAAAATGGTTTGTTGGATCTCGATCGTAGTGATACACATATTCATAATAATGAAGCCAAAAGATGCAAAGTTAATAATGATAGTGCAACTTATTTGTGGCACTGCCGTTTAGGTCATATTGGTGTAAAGCGCATGAAGAAACTCCATACTGATGGGATTTTGGAATCACTTGATTATGAATCACTTGATGCTTGCGAACCGTGCCTCATGGGCAAGATGACTAAAAACGCCGTTCTCCGGAACTATGGAGAGAGTAACAGATTTGTTGGAAATCATACATACAGATGTATGTGGTTCGATGAATATTGAGGCTCGTAGCAGGTATCATTATTTTCTGACCTTCACAGATGATTTGAGCAGATATGGATATATCAACTTGATGAAACATAAGTCTGAAGCATTTGAAAAGTTCAAAGAATTTCAGAGTGAAGTAGAAAATCATCGTGACGAGAAAATAAGGTTTCTATGATTTATCGCGGAGACAAATATTTGAGTTACGAGTTTGGTCTTCAATTAAAACAATATGGAATAGTTTCACAAATTCACGCCACCTGGAACACCACGGTGTAATGGTGTGTCCGAACATCGTAACCGTACTTTATTAGATATGGTGCGATATATGATGTCTCTTACCGATTTACCACTATCATTTTGGGGTTATGCATTAGAGACAGCTGCATTCACGTTAAATAGGGCACCATCAAAATCCGTTAAGAAGACGCCTTATGAACTGTGGTTTAGCAAGAAACCAAAGTTGTCGTTTCTTAAAAGTTTGGGGTTGCGATGCTTATGTGAAAAGGTTTCATCCTGATAAGCTCAAACCCAAATCGGAGAAATGTGTCTTCATAGGATACCCAAAAGAGACAGTTGGGTACACCTTCTATCACAGATCCAAAGGCAAGACATTCGTTGCTAAGAATGGATCCTTTCTGGAGAAGGAGTTTCTCTCGAAAGAAGTGAGTGGGAGGAAAGTAGAACTTGATGAGGTAACTGTACCTGCTCCCTTATTGGAAAGTAGTTCATCACAGAAATCTGTTCATGTGACTCCTACACCAATTAGTGAGGAAGTTAATGATGATGATCATGTAACTTCAGATCAAGTTACTACCAAACCTCGTAGGTAAACCAGAGTAAGATCCGCACCAGAGTGGTATGGTAATCCTGTTCTGGAGGTTATGTTACTAGACCATGACAAACCTACGAACTATGAGGAAGCGATGATGAGCCCAGATTCCGCAAAATGGCTTGAGGCCATGAAATCTGAGATGAGATCCATATATGAGAACAAAGTATGGACTTTGATTGACTTGCCCAATGATCGGCGAGCCATTGAGATTAAATGGATCTTCAAGAGGAAGACAGACAGTGATAGTAGTGTTACTATCTACAAAGCTAGAATTGTCGCAAAAAGGTTTTCGACAAGTTCAAGGTGTTGACTACGATGAGAGTTTCTCACTCGTATCTATGCTTAAATCTGTCTGAATCATGTTAGCAATTGCCGCATTTTATGAAATATGGCAAATGGATAAACAAAACTGCATTCCTTAATGGATTTATTAAAGAAGAGTTGTATATGATGCAACCAGAAGGTTTTGTCAATCCTAAAGGTGCTAACAAAATATGCAAGCTCCAGCGATCCATCTATGGACTGGTGCAAGCATCTCGGAGTAGGAATATACGCTTTGATAAGTTGATCAAAGGATATAGTTTTATACAGACTTGCGGTGAAGCCTGTATTTACAAGAAAGTGAGTGGGAGCACTACAACATTTCTGATAAGTATATGTGAATGACATATTGTTGATCGGAAATAATGTAGAATTATTCTGCAAAGCATAAAGGAGTGTTTGAAAGGAGTTTTCAAAGAAAGACCTCGGTGAAGCTGCTTACATATTGAGCATCAAGATCTATAGAGATAGATGAAGACGCTTGATAAGTTTTTCAATGAGTACATACCTTAACAAGATTTTGAAGTAGTTCAAAATAGAACAGTCAAAGAAAGAGTTCTTGCCTGTGTTACAAGGTGTGAAATTGAGTAAGACTCAAAGCCCGACCACGGCAGAAGATAGAAAGAGAATGAAAGTCATTCCCTATGCCTTGGCCATAGGTTCTATAAAGTATGCCATGCTGTGTACCAGATCTATTGTATACCCTACACTGTTTGGCAAGGGAGTACAATAGTGATCTAGGAGTAGATCACTGGACAGCGGTCAAAATTATCCTTAGTGGAATAAGGATATGTTTCTCGATTATGGAAGTGACAAAAGGTTCGTCGTAAAGGGTTACGTCGATGCAAGTTTTGACACTAATCTAGATGACTCTAAGTCTCAGTCTAGATACATATTGAAAGTGGGAGCAATTAGCTAGAGTAGCTCCGTGCAGAGCATTGTAGACATAGAAATTTGCAAAATACTTACGGATCTGAATGTGACAGACCCGTTGACTAAAATTATCTCACAATCAAAACATGATCACACCTTAGTACTCTTTGGGTGTTAATCACATAGCGATGTGAACTAGATTATTGACTCTAGTAAACCCTTTGAGTGTTGGTCACATAGAGATGTGAACTATGGGTGTTAATCACATGGTGATGTGAATTATTGATGTTAAATCACATGGCGATGTGAACTAGATTATTGACTCTAGTGCAAGTGGGAGACTGAAGGAAATATGCCCTAGAGGCAATAATAAAGTATTATATATTTCCTTATATCATGATAAATGTTTATTATTCATGCTAGAATTGTATTAACCGGAAACATAATACATGTGTGAATACATAGACAAACAGAGTGTCACTAGTATGCCTCTACTTGACTAGCTCGTTAATCAAAGATGGTTATGTTTCCTAGCCATAGACATGAGTTGTCATTTGATTAACGGGATCACCTCATTAGGAGAATGACGTGATTGACTTGACCCATTCCGTTAGCTTAGCACCCGATCGTTTAGTATGTTGCTATTGCTTTCTTCATGACTTATACATGTTCCTATGACTATGAGATTATGCAACTCCCGTTTACCGGAGGAACACTTCGTGTGCTACCAAACGTCACAACGTAAATGGGTGATTATAAAGGTGCTCTACAGGTGTCTCCAAAGTTACTTGTTGGGTTGGCGTATTTCGAGATTAGGATTTGTCACTCCGATTGTCGGAGAGGTATCTCTGGGCCCACTCGGTAATGCACATCACTATAAGCCTTGCAAGCATTGTGACTAATGAGTTAGTTGCGGGATGATGTATTACGGAACGAGTAAAGAGACTTGCCAGTAACGAGATTGAACTAGGTATCGAGATACCGACGATCAAATCTCGGCAAGTAACATACCGATGACAAAGGGAACAACGTATGTTGTTATGCGGTCTAACCGATAAAGATCTTCATAGAATATGTTGGAGCCAATATGGGCATCCAGGTCCCGCTATTGGTTATTGACCGGAGAGGTGTCTCGGTCATGTCTACATAGTTCTCGAACCCGTAGGGTCCGCACGCTTAACGTTACGATGACAGTTTTATTGAGTTTTGATGTACCGAAGGAGTTCGGAGTCCCGGATGAGATCGGGGACATGACGAGGAGTCTCGAAATGGCCGAGACGTAAAGATCGATATATTGGACGACTATATTCGGACTTCGGAAAGGTTCCGAGTGATTCGGGTATTTTTCGGAGTACCGAAAAGTTACGGGAATTCGTATTGGGCCTTAATGGGCCATACGGGAAAGGAGAAAAAGACCCCAAAGGGTGGCCGCACCCCTCCCCATGGGCTAGTCCGAATTGGACTAGGGAGGGGGGTGCCCCCTTCCTTCTTTCTCCTTTCCCCTTCCCTTCTCCTACTCCCACAAGGAAAAGAGGAGTCCTACTCCCGGTGGGAGTAGGACTCCCCCCTTTGGCGCGCCTCTCCCCTTGGCCGGCTGCCTCCCCCTTGCTCCTTTATATACGGGGGCAGGAGGGCACCCCATAGACACAACAATTGATCCATGAGATCTCTTAGCCGTGTGCGGTGCCCCCCTCCACCATATTACACCTCGATAATACCGTTGCGGAGCTTAGGCGAAGCCCTGCGTCGGTGGAACATCATCATCGTCACCACGCCGTCGTGCTAACGAAACTCTCCCTCAACACTCGGCTGGATCGGAGTTCGAGGGACGTCATCGAGCTGAATGTGTGTAGAACTCGGAGGTGCCATGCGTTCGGTACTTGATCGGTCGGATCGTGAAGACGTACGACTACATCAACTGCGTTGTGATAACGCTTCCGCTGTCGGTCTACGAGGGTACGTGGACAACACTCTTCCCTCTCGTTGCTATGCATCACCATGATCTTGCGTGTGCATAGGACATTTTTTGAAATTACTACGTTCCCCAACAAGTACAAATTTAGAAATGGGGTAAGAAGTTACAAGGCTGTGCGACAGACTTTGTAGGCTACATGAGTAATACAAAATATAATTCCCATTGGACAACACCTTCACCAACAAGCACACACTTGAAGCCTAATTGATATATATATATATATATATATATATATATATATATATATATATATGGCTTCTACACAACATCTTCATCATCATTATCAGTACATCCTACGCAGGTGAGTTAGGATGCACTTGATCCCAGAAAGGTATCTATCCTTCTAACTAGAGGAGTGCTTCAAACTAACAACAGTACATAATATCCAACAAAAGAGGGTCATGCTACAGCAGCAGGACAGATGGCTCAGTCTAGATATCAGTACGAATCAAGTTGTGCATATTTGCTGTTGGCATGAACCACATCGCCGCATGTTGGGTTTGCAAAAGCCATCCATCGCATGGAAGCTTGATGCCTTTCACACACTAAAGATTATCTGGCAACAAGCTGTGTCGACGAATCTCTGGATATGGTGATTCATGAAACCCATGGTATGATGTGTAAACACAGTCCCCCTGGCTAATGGAAGTTGCATAGCACGGTAATCATCACCAGTGATATGATCGATGATTGGTTGGATGATCGGATAATTGAGCCCAAGGAACATGGAGTGGTTGCCGAGGCTGTAAACCCGCCTCCAGTTGAATATGCCTGGCCCAACAGAGCTGGGATCTTTCTCGAACACGAAGCAGCCATAGCCATCAATGTCACGAATGCCCCAGGCATTGTACTGCATGTGGTTTGATGAAATGGTTTGGTTAATTTGGTACGTCCAAATGAGCATCAAATGACCGTTGTCAGCTGAACGAGCGGTAAACCACCACGCATCGGCTGGTATGATTCCAGGTCCTGGAATCATGAAGTCCAGCGCATTTGCGTCTGCTGCAACAATTCAAATTGGAGACCAAAAGGACAAAAATAAACAATCACGTTCAGAGTATGTGTGGAATTATGATTATTATAACAGTGACACATATCATAGACAGAGAATTGCAATGTCGTGGTCATAATCATACCCCAAGTTAAAAAATAAGCCTATGGCTTTCATATTCTAGCAATATATCATGGTTCAAACATCATGTAACAATGAGAGGAACACAGATATGACAGGGCCTACTCATATTCTACCATAGCACTTACTACAGTTATCATATCAACTCTAAGTAATAACATGCGTTGTTATAAAAATCCTGGAAATGATAGTAACATATAGCAATCATGAGGTTATACTCATAATATCTATTCTAACAATCATTAGATGCCAATTGTTCTCATATCAACTCTAACGGTAACATGTGTGGTCATAAAAATCTAGGAAATGAGAGGAACATATAGCAATGATGTGGTTATAGACATACTATATATTCTAAATTTGTAACAATGAACAGGCAGTCATATTCTTAAGGTAAAGATGAGATGAGATAGAACAATTACACGATGATAGATTCCACCAGTATAGGCAGCCAATCTGTGCGTCGACCGCATAAACGATGCCATCATGCACTATAGCATCAGATAGAAATGTTGGGTGAAGAGGATCGATGACGAGCCATAACCATGTATGGCGACCGGATTCCAGATAGACTAATCCCATGTTGAACACGACAATGAGCTTGTAATCCATGTAGTCTTGTGATGGTGTGGGCACTTCACATATTACAACCTTCAGCAAATAGAGGTCGAGCCAAAAACTCGACGCGTCTCGTGTGTAGTAGGCAGGAGTGTCCGGCGGGCCGCGAAGCTCGATGGCGGCGGTATCTGATGTCTACTAAACAACCTTCTTCTTGTAGACGTTGTTGGGCCTCCAAGTGCAAAGGTTTGTAGGACAGTAGCAAATTTCCCTCAAGTGGATGACCTAAGGTTTATCAATCCGTGGGAGGCGTAGGTTGAAGATGGTCTCTCTCAAACAACCTTGCAACCAAATAACAAAGAGTCTCTTGTGTCCCCAACACACCCAATACAATGGTAAATTGTATAGGTGCACTAGTTCGGCGAAGAGATGGTGATACAAGTGCAATATGGATAGTAGATATAGGTTTTTGTAATCTGAAAATATGAAAACAGCAAGGTAACTAATGATAAAAGTGAGCGTAAACGGTATTGCAATGCTAGGAAACAATGCCTAGGGTTCATAATTTCACTAGTGCATGTTCTCTCAACAATAATAACATAATTGGATCATATAACTATCCCTCAACATGCAACAAAGAGTCACTCCAAAGTCACTAATAGCGGAGAACAAACGAAGAGATTATGGTAGGGTACGCAACCACCTCAAAGTTATTCTTTCTGATCGATCTATTCAAGAGTCCGTAGTAAAATAACATGAAGCTATTCTTTCCGTTCAATCTATCATAGAGTTCTACTAGAATAACACCTTAAGACACAAATCAACCAAAACCCTAATGTCACCTAGATACTCCAATGCCACCTCAAGTATCCGTGGGTATGATTATACGATATGCATCACACAATCTCAGATTCATCTATTCAACCAACACAAAGTACTTCAAAGAGTGCCCCAAAGTTTCTACCGGAGAATCAAGACGAAAACGTGTGCCAACCCCTATGCATAAGTTCACGAGGACACGGAACCCGCAAGTTGATCACCAAAACATACATCAAGTGAATCACGTGATATCCCATTGTCACCAAAGATACGCACATGCAAGACATACATCAAGTGTTCTCAAATCCTTAAAGACTCAATCCGATAAGATAACCTCAAAGGGAAAACTCAATCCATTACAAGAGAGTAGAGGGGGAGAAACATCATAAGATCCAACTATAATAGCAAAGCTCGCGATACATCAAGATCGTACCACCTCAAGAACACGAGAGAGAGAGAGAGAGAGAGATCAAACACATAGCTACTGGTACATACCCTCAGCCCCGAGGGTGAACTACTCCCTCCTCGTCATGGAGAGCGCCGGGATGATGAAGATGGCCACCGGTGAGAGTTCCCCCCTCCGGCAGGGTGCCGGAACAGGGTCCTGATTGGTTTTTGGTGGCTACAGAGGCTTGCGGCGGAACTCCCGATTTATTCTGCTCCCCGATGGTTTTAGCGTATATGGATATATATAGGCGAAAGAAGTCGGTCAGGGGAGCCACGAGGGGCCCCCGAGGGTGGGGGCGCGCCCAGGGGGGCAGGCGCGCCTCCCTGCCTCGTGGCCACCTCGAAGCTTCCCTGACTTCAACTCCAAGTCTCCTGGATCACGTTCGTTCCAAAAATCACACTCCCGAAGGTTTCATTCCATTTGGACTCCGTTTGATATTCCTTTTCTGTGAAACACTGAAACAAGGAAAAAAGCAGAAACAGGCACTGGGCTCTGGGTTAATAGGTTAGTCCCAAAAATAATATAAAAGTGCATAGTAAAGCCCATTAAACATCCAATATGGATAATATAATAGCAGGAATACTTCATAAATTATAGATATGTTGGAGACGTATCAGCATCCCCAAGCTTAATTCCTGCTCGTCCTCGAGTAGGTAAATGATAAAAGAAAGAATTTATGAAGTGTGAATGCTAGCAGGTGCACAAGTTTGATCAATGATAATTTCAATCACCTTTTCTAGCATCATTATATGTCATAACAGTAGCTCAACTCATAGAACTTTTCGTGACCAAGTAACAAACTATTCACATGTTAAAGTATAGATCATAAACTTTCTTGAAAACTAACAAACTATGTTCTCAGTCATCAAACAATTGCAATTCATCTTATTTTCAGGAAGAGTCTATGTCAAAGCTTTGATTCAGCAAACTTCACATACTCAACTATCATTTAGTCTTCCATGATTGCTACCACTCAAAGCATATTTTTAGAACAAATAGTATTCATCGAACACAGAGAAAGATAGGGCCTTAATGTTTCGCCTCCCAACCTTTTACCTCAAGGGTAATGTCAACAGTAATAATTCATGCTTAAATATATTTGAATGGCCATATATGCTTAGATCTTTCCCTCACATGATGCTTGCTAACTAAAGAGTAGGTTGGAATGAGAAGGAATACTACTAACTCTTGCATAAAAGTAAAAGATAGGCCCTTCGCAGAGGGAAGCAGGGATTTGCAGAGGTGCCATAGCTCGAAGCTAAAACAGAGATGAAAATAATTTTGAGAGGTATGCTTTCATTGTCAACATAACGACCAAGAGTTCCCAATATCTTCCATACTAGATACATTATAGGCGGTTCCCACGCAGAAAGGTAAAGTTTTTACTCCCCCTCCACCAACATTCACACTCCACGGCTTGTCCGAAACAATGGGTGCCGTCCAACTATCAACATTCCTGGGGGAGTTTTGTTTAAATTTTTTGCGAATTTGTTTTTGATCTTTTGATCATAGGACAGGGCATCCCAGTTACCAGCCATTTTCTCGTGAATGATGAGCGGAGTCCACTCATCGTGAGAATAACCCACCTAGCATGGAAGATACTGACAGCCCCCAGTCGCTACATGAGCGATTCGGGCATACAAAACAGATTATTATTTGAAGGTTTAGAGTTTGGCACATGCAAATTTACTTGGAACGGCAGGTAAATACCGCATATAGGTAGATATGGTGGACACTCATGGAAGAAACTTGGTTCAAGGAATTTGGATGCACAAGCAGTATTCCCGCTTAGTACAGATATTTTGGCTAGCAAAGGATTCTAAATAGCAAGCACCACATGTTAGAGGATCCATAACAATATAACTTCTATACAAATATACCCAAGCATAACTCATTATGTTGTCTTCCTTGTCCAACTTCAACTAATTTGCTCAGGTTTGAAAATAATTAATGGGGCTCACAATCATAGAAGATGTCCAAGATAGTATATTTATATGTGAAATCTCTCTTCCTTCAATATTCTTTCATGAATTGTTCAAGTGACCAATACAATGTTTGCTAACCTTCAATAAATTTACCACCTCTACTTCTTATATGTGAAGTCATTACTCCCCATGGGATAAGCATATGAAACATATATAATTTCAGATTTATGATATTCAAATCATTCAACCATTTACTCATAGGATATAAGTGAAGCACACGAGTAAATGACAAACTACTCCAAAAAGATATAAGTGAAGATCAATGAGTAGTTAAATAATTATGTAGCTATGTGAAGACTCTCTCTCATTTAAGAATTTCAGATCTTGGGATATTATTCAAACAGCAAGCAAAACAAAATAAAACGACATTTCAAGGATAGCACTCATCATGTGAAGAAGCAAAAACTTAGGCTCAACCGATACTAACCGATAATTGTTGAAGAAGAAAGGTGGGATGCCTACCGGGGCATCCCCAAGCTTAGATGCTTGAGACTTCTTGAAATATTATCTTGGGGTGCCTTGGGCATCCCCAAGATTGAGCTTTTGTGTCTCCTTAATTCCTCTCATATCACGGTTTCCCTAAATCTCAAAAGCTTCATCCACACAAACTCAACAAGAACTCGTGAGATAAGTTAGTATAAACCAATGCAAAAACCTTATCATTTTCTACTGTAACAAATCACTAAAATTATTATTCAACATTGCATACTAAATGCCTCTGCATATTTAATACTCCTATCCTCAAATAGAATCATTAAACAAGCAAACATATGCAAACAATGCAATCATAACAGCAATCTGCCAAAACAGTACAGTCTGTAAAGAATGCAAGAGTATCAATACTTCCCTAACTCCAAACATTATGAAATTCTACTGCACTGTAGAAAATTTATCAGAGCTTATTATGCAAAAAGTTTCAACATTTTATCATATTCTGGCTTTTCTAGGGAATTTTTGCAACAGCGATAAACTTTCTGTTTTGAAACAGCAACATGTATACTTGCGAAATAAGCATGGTAAAAGCTATCCTTGACTTTTTTAATTGAAAATAGAGATGCAAAACATTATTCTAAATAACAGCAAGCAAATACTAACAAAATAAAATGATGGTCCAAGCAAAACACATATCATGTGGTGAATAAAAATATAGCTCCAAGTAAAGTTACCGATGAACGAAGACGAAAGAGGGGATGCCATCCGGGGCATCCCCAAGCTTAGGCTCTTGGTTATCCTTAAATATTACCTTGGGGTGCCTTGGGCATCCCCAAGCTTAGGCTCTTGCCACTCCTTATTCCATAGTCCATCGAATCTTCACCCAAAACTTGAAAACTTCACAACACAAAACTTAACAGAAAACTCGTAAGCTCCGTTAGCAAAAGAAAACAAAACACCACTTCAAGGTACTGTAATGAACTCATTATTTATTTATATTTGTGTTAAACCTACTGTATTCCAACTTCTCTATGGTTTATAAACTATTTTACTAGCCATAGAGTCATCAAAATAAGCAAACAACACACGAAAAACAGAATCTGTCAAAAACAGAACAGTCTGTAGTAATCTGTAACTAACGCAAACTTCTGGAACTAAGAAAAATCTACCAAAATAGTACGACCTAGATAATTTGATTATTGATCTTCTGCAATTTGAATCAGTATTTTATCACATTCTGGTGATTTTAAACAATTGTTTTCGTGAACAGAAAGTTTCTGGAATTTTCAGCAAGATCGAATAACTATCATCCAAGAAGATCCTATAGGTCTTACTTGGCACAAACACTATTTAAAACATAAAACCACATCTAACCAGAGGCTAGATCAAATATTTATTACTAAACAGAACAAAAAAAAATAAAGAACAAAAATAAAAATTGGGTTGCCTCCCAACAAGCGCTAACGTTTAATGCCCCTAGCTAGGCATGATGATTTCAATGATGCTCACATAAACGATAAGAATTGAAACATAAAGAGAGCATCATGAATCATATGACTAGCACATTTAAGTCTAACCCACTTCCTATGCATAGGGATTTTTTGAGCAAACAACTTATGGGAACTATAATCAACTAGCATAGGAAGGCAAAACAAGCATAACTTCAAAACTTTAAGCACATAGAGAGGAAACTTGATATTATTGCAATTCCTACAAGCATATGTTCCTCCCTCATAATAATTTTCAGTAGCATCATGAATGAATTCAACAATATAACTATCACATAAAACATTCTTTTCATGATCCACAAGCATAGAAATTTTATTACTCTCCACATAAGCAAATTTCTTCTCATGAATAGTAGTGGGAGCACACTCAACAAAATAACTATCATGTGAAGCATAATCCAATTGAAATTTAAAATCATGATGAAAAGTTTCATGGTTATCTTTATTTTTTATAGCATACGTGTCATCACAATAATCATCATAAATAGGAGGCATGCTTTCATCATAATAAATTTGCTCATCAAAACTTGGGGGACAAAAAATATCATCTTCATCAAACATAGCTTCCCCAAGCTTGTGGCTTTGCATATCATTAGCATCATGGATATTCATAGAATTCATACTAACAACATTGCAATCTTGCTCATCATACAAAGATTTAGTGCCAAACATTCTATAGATTTCTTCTTCTAGCACTTGAGCACAATTTTCCTTTCCATCATACTCACGAAAGATATTAAAAAGATGAAGCGTATGAGGCAAACTCAATTCCATTTTTTTGTAGTTTTCTTTTATAGACTAAACTAGTGATGAAACAAGAAACTAAAAGATTCGATTGCAAGATCTAAAGATATACCTTCAAGCACTCACCTCCCCGGCAACGGCGCCAGAAAAGAGCTTGATGTCTACTACACAACCTTCTTCTTGTAGACGTTGTTGGGCCTCCAAGTGCAAAGGTTTGTAGGACAGTAGCAAATTTCCCTCAAGTGGATGACCTAAGGTTTATCAATCCGTGGGAGGCGTAGGTTGAAGATGGTCTCTCTCAAACAACCCTGCAACCAAATAACAAAGAGTCTCTTGTGTCCCCAACACACCCAATACAATGGTAAATTGTATAGGTGCACTAGTTCGGCGAAGAGATGGTGATACAAGTGCAATATGGATAGTAGATATAGGTTTTTGTAATCTGAAAATATTAAAATAGCAACGTAACTAATGATAAAAGTGAGCGTAAACGGTATTGCAATGCTAGGAAACAATGCTTAGGGTTCATACTTTCACTAGTGCAAGTTCTCTCAACAATAATAACATAATTGGATCATATAACTATCCCTCAACATGCAACAAAGAGTCACTCCAAAGTCACTAATAGCGGAGAACAAACGAAGAGATTATGGTAGGGTACGAAACCACCTCAAAGTTATTCTTTCTGATCGATCTATTCAAGAGTCCGTAGTAAAATAACACGAAGCTATTCTTTCCATCCAGTCTATCATAGAGTTCATACTAGAATAACACCTTAAGACACAAATCAACCAAAACCCTAATGTCACCTAGATACTCCAATGTCACCTCAAGTATCCGTGGGTATGATTATACGATATGCATCACACAATCTCGGATTCATCTATTCAACCAACACAAAGTACTTCAAAGAGTGCCCCAAAGTTTCTACCGGAGAATCAAGACGAAAACGTGTGCCAACCCCTATGCATAAGTTCAAGGGGTCACGGAACCCGCAAGTTGATCACCAAAACATACATCAAGTGAATCACGTGATATCCCATTGTCACCACAGATACGCACATGCAAGACATACATCAAGTGTTCTCAAATCCTTAAAGACTCAATCCGATAAGATAACCTCAAAGGGAAAACTCAATCCATTACAAGAGAGTAGAGGGGGAGAAACATCATAAGATCTAACTATAATAGCAAAGCTCGCGATACATCAAGATCGTACCACCTCAAGAACACGAGAGAGAGAGAGAGAGAGATCAAACACATAGCTACTGGTACATACCCTCAGCCCTGAGGGTGAACTACTCTCTCCTCGTCACGGAGACCGCTGGGATGATGAAGATGGCCACCGGTGAGGGTTCCCCCCTCCGGCAGGGTGCCGGAACAGGGTCCCGATGGTTTTTGGTGGCTACAGAGGCTTGCGGCGGCAGAACTCCCGGTCTATTCTGCTCCCCAATGGTTTTAGGGTGTATGGATATATATAGGCAAAACAAGTCGGTCAGGGGAGCCACGAGGGTCCCACGAGGGTGGGGGGCGCGCCCAGGGGGCAGGCGCGCCTCCCTGCCTCGTGGTCACCTTGAAGTTTCCCTGACTTCAACTCCAAGTCTCCTGGATCACGTTCGTTCCAAAAATGACGCTCCCAAAGGTTTCATTCCGTTTGGACTCCGTTTGATATTCTTTTTTTGCGAAATACTAAAACAAGGGAAAAAACAGAAACTGGCACTGGGCTCTGGGTTAATAGGTTAGTCCCAAAAATAATATAAAAGTGCATAGTAAAGGCCATTAAACATCCAAGATGGATAATATAATAGCATGAATACTTCATAAATTATAGATACGTTGGAGACGTATCAGTATTCCAACGATGGAAGGGTGATCTCTCGCTGGGTGTAGATATCCACGAGACGCCACAGACTACCGGATTGATGGATGAGGACGATCCAGTTGGCCTTCATGCCCGTCCAGTAGTGGCTGCGCATGAAGGACAGGTGGACGGGTAGTGGTAGCATGTCGAGGGGCACCACGGCAACCTCCGTAGGAGCGTCTAGTCGGTGTCTGGGCCACCAGCGAGGATCGGGCATCAGCAAGCAGGGCGTCTTGAAAAGAGCCGGCCGGTTGCAGACGAGTAGATGGTACAAAGACACCAAGCATGCGGCCAGACGGACGGTGCTGAGCAGGTCCATACGATTATAGATCTGCTCCAAGAGGACATCGGGGAGGGAATTTCAATCGCGGCTCTGCGTGTCAGTCGGTTCTGCCATAGGGTTTTTTAGGGCGCTGATTGACTAGGGTTTTTGGTGCCTGCGAGCCAGCGGGGAAGTGGATTCGGGCGGGCGAGCGAAGAAGATGACGTGTGTGGCCGAGAAGTGAGCGGGGGGATATGGTACACGCGAGCTACCAAGGAAGATGGCGCGGGCGGGCGAGCAGTGAGCGGGGGGAAATGGTGTGCGGCCGACGATGGGGAAGAGAGGAGGAAGAAGAGTGAAAGACAGGGAAGAAAGTGCATTAAATCTCAATTCTACTAGTACTACTACCAGGATATACCGTCCTTCGGAGTGTAAATAGTTACGCCGATGACATGTGGGTCTACCTCAAGAGGGCCCTTATGTCAATTAATGGAGGAGAGAGGTGCGTAGTCGTATTTGCGGAAGCGTGCTCCACTGGCAAACATGATGGCAGTACTGGGAAGGCTGATTTAGTAACACCAACACGCTGGTTTAGCTTATTAATCAAGTGTCCCATCTGCTGCAGCGTGTATTGTCACTTCACTGTGAAGACTAGTTGAATAGTTCTCTCTGACCGAGATGGGGAATAATGGATCGCGAAGACTTCCTATCTACAGTATCCCTATGCCTGTACGCTCGGGCCCCTCCCAATGCTCCGCCTTGTACAGGTGCTAAGGCTGCCATATAGGCAAAAAGTCTGATGTGGCAAGGTAATTAAGAGGAGAGATAAGTGTGGTGACCCCAGTACTAAGCGCGAGAACCTAGACAAAAGACTTAAATGCAATAATCCCACCAATGCATGAAGAACTTTAGTTACAAAATCATTAAATAAAGGGTGCTTAGCACCAACAAGTTAAGCACCTGTACATGTAAGCATTGGGAGCTTTAGTTGCTAAAGTTTTTAATGTGCTTAGCACCCCATGTAAGCATCAATGCATCCTGTCCAACAAGATGAAACATTGGCCAAGGCACCCGGCACCAATAATATAGGAGTACTAGTACTACCTCCTTTCCGGTTTATAGGGCTCAATTCAAAAATCTCATCAACCAAGGTAGATGATGAGTGGTGGAATATTTTTTGTTGTTTGCAAAAACAGTCAATTAATGCACTCGTTTTCCTCAAAAAATTATGTTTACCAATGCATTAATTTTGTGTCAAACTTTGACCATCTACTCCCTCCATCCAGGTGAGTCATCTTTGGTTGTGCACCGTGACCAAGGAGGGAAAAACAAGAGAACTTAATGTTCATTTGCTACTCTCTCCGTTCCTAAATATTGTCTTTTTAGACATTCAAATGGAATGCAACATACGGATGTATGTAGACATATTTTAGAGTATAGATTCACTCATTTTGCTCCGTACGTAGTCACTTGTTGAAATCTCTAGAGAGATAAATACTCCATGGGAACAGAGGGAGGCTTTTACTCCGTATTTGGGAACAGAGGGAGTATCACAATATGGAGGGAACAGAGGAAGCTTGAAATATGAACATGTCAATGGGAGGGAGTAAAAGCCTCATGCATGCATGCATGCATGAAACATGCAACACTCACACATACACATGTACGCGCGCAACACTCATGCACCCATGTCACACACAGCACGAGACGCAACACACACGCTCACGCTCAAGTGCTCAACCTACTCCCTACATCCGTGAAAGACTATACATTTAGAGATTTACACATTGACCAGGGCATAATTAACGCCCGAAAGTGGCAGATTTATGTGTGCATGCGACCATTGAGAGAAGAAGATTAAATGAAGGTTGTTGCATGCTGTAATTAAGGATAGACATGTAGCCTATAGCTAGAGCACAAGTTGGTGCATTAGTCAATCAATATCGATTTTAGATTAAAGGCTAAATGCATTGGAAGTGTAGATGTACACTCTTTGTTTTTTAACCGATGTACACTCTTTGTTGGAAGACCGAGGGAGTACACGTGCATGCACTCACATACACAGCCAGGGTGGTTCGCGTGCAAGAGTTGGACTCCTGTCGCGCCTGCGTAAAGTTTTGTTCAACTGATTTCTTTGCTCTGCCAACTGACAGGTGAGACCCAGAAACCAGGTGACGATTTAACCAGTCAACAAAGTGCCACGTCGACTATGTGGCCGGTCAGTAGGGTGCCATACGGTGCTCTACGATGAGCTAGTGATCGTATAATCACCGCAAAACTATATATAAGTGACCGTAAAGAGCGTATTGTTACATATGTTGACCGCCAGTGTATTTTTCTCGTTTCAAATTAAGCCATATTTAACCGGAAAGGACTAGTACTTGTACTGCTTTGATGTGTCCCGTCAACTCGCCGAACGAGGAGAAGCTTGCTTACTATGCCTCTCCCTCGCCCACGCGCGCGGTGGCTCGTAGGATGAGGAGAGGGTTTTGACTACAGTGCCCTCTCCCTCTCGCTCGCCCTCACCCTCGCGGTGGACGTGCAACGGTTCAATCGGTGTCAGATTGCCAAAATTATATTGTACTGTAGTATCATCATTGTTGGACCTTTCGAAGAGGCGAAGAGCCAAGTGCAAGGTTCACACGAGTATGAACTGTTGAACCTCTCGAAGAGGCAAAGAGCCAAGCGCAAGGTTTTATAGGAGTTGTCGTCCTAGTAGGAGTATCACAACTATAGCGAACGATGCTACTGTATGATGCCGCCACGTCATCTATATCCAAAGTTGTGCCACCTTTTTTTCTCAATGAGCATGTTGGATCCCGTGCAACAACCACACAAGTTGCACGTACACATAACACATTTACTAGTAATAAATTCTAAAGGACAAATGCCAGTATGTCACACATTCATTAGATAAATTTGTGCACGACTAGTCTACATATATTCACAGTGCTACCGTTCACAATTTACCATACCCCACTTACACGTTATAGATGGGCTACATGTCCTCCTCCAGGTTCCAGTCCCAGGTGTTCTTCATGGATGGCACGATCCATAGCGGTGGGTAACGGGAATCATTGTCACAGCTTTCTAGTCCGGTTCCACATGGTGGAGACTTATCCAAGCTGAAGCGGCATAAATCAGGGATAGCGTGTCCCAGCATGTCGTTCATCCGGCGGTGCGCACTAAAGACACAACCATGCTTCATGAACGGCAGGCCTTCGGTGTCGTGCACGGAAGGTGGCATCCACTTCACAATGGGGTAGCTGTCCCCAATGAAAAGCAAGTACTCTCCAAGAGTGTTCCTCGGCACCCACGTAGCATCACGGGGGTCGAACTCGGCGCCGTTCATCTGGTACACGCGGCATCTCAGATTTGGACACATGGTGACGTACACAGTCAAGGTCCATGCATAATAATATTGTGCTCAAATATGGCGGTCAGTAATACTGTGCAGCAAATAGTACTACTCCGGTATAGAGGAAGTAAAATAACCGGCTTACTATATATAGCCACTCTTGGCTACATGGATGAGATAGTAAGACATGGAAAAACAAAAATGGTGGCAGCTAGTGGGTTCAAGTCTTCAAGGGCCTAGCTAGCTATACGCGCCCTCCAAGGTAAAAAGTACTCCTATTAGTAAGTAGTACAACAACGAAAGAGAAGGCGAGAGGGTTAAAAAATATAATACTAAATGGAATACCTGGGTAGATGGTGATGGTCCGATCGTGGTAGATTGTGTGACCATGTTGCACATCAGTGGTACCATGGGTAACGACTACTAAGATAGTTGATCCCAATATGCCAAAGTCAGCTACAAGGTTCCAGGTTAGACCGAATCGCGGATGCAAATGCACATCCAGGATCGGCGATCTTATTTTGATCGGGGGATGACTGGTCCCTGCAAAATTGTGGAGTACCGTTAGGGATGCAAATGATGGTTTTTGCATTCCGTTTGTAATCTCCCGTACCGTAGGATGGCAACCAGATGAAACAAGTCCCCTGGCTTGTCACCGCGAAGATGCGTCCTAGATGTCGCACGGTGTCTTCGAACGTGTAGGGGTACAAATTTGTCGCGGCCAACATGCGCCAGCCTCTGCTGTTACTGCCTCTTGCATTGATGGCAATCCTTATGTCGAACACCACGATGAGATAGTAATCGTCATAGCCGCGTCGCTTTGTCGGCGGGTCCGCAATTGCTATCTTCTTCAATCTCATGTAGGCATCATCATACGTATTCAAGCCCAGCCAGTCCAGAAGGCCGATCCCAATGGTTGAGAAGGGGTCTATGGGAACGGCCGCACTGCTGTGGATGTTGTGCAAAATGATGGTGGTATCCGGCCGGAGGTATGCAAGCCAATCTTCGTTGGCACCGACCCAGACCTATATATAAGACGGTGGGCAACGGAGAAATTACGGGATGGAAATGGAATAACTAAGTACTACATGATCAAACTCCATGAATGACCTGCTCATCGGACAAAATCCGACTACCTCTCAACGTCGACAACTCTAGCGGAGTCAACGTGCAACCATGGCCAGGGAGTGGTGGACTGTTCGAAGGATTGTCCCATAAAATAACCTTCTCCTCGAGGACGCATGGAAGACCAACAAGCATGGCCTTGAAAAAGTTGGTGCAGGAAGCACCGAGTCTTGCGGCGGTGAGGACGTTGGAGCGGCGTGCGATTTCTCCCAGAGGATCGTCGTCCAAGGTCTCCCAGCCCTGACGAGGAGGAGAACCACCTAGCGAATCCATGGGAGCAGCGACGAACTGCCTTCTCTTCGGGGGGAGGGGAACTGGCGAGGAGGAGATAAGAGCGTAGTAACCGCAGGGCCTCGTCCCTTCCAACTGTAGCCCCGACGAGGAGGAGAACCGCCGGGCTATTATTTACTATGTACCCGTACTGTAGCAGTACTAGTACTACTTTCTCAACTAGTAGTGCGATGTACTGTGCTTCTACTATAGTGCACCAGTTTTGAACTCTTAGCCAAGGAGCTACAGTTGGAAGTGGAGGGTAGTACTGTTCTCTAGAACCATCGCTGTACTATCAATGCAGGGAAAGTACACCTGCGGAGTGGGTACTCTCGGTGCTCTATTCAAGTGCGTAGCTGGCCTACTCAGCCGCTCCTCTCACGCACACACTAGCAGCCTGTTTATCAGCGACGGTTACTGCAGGGGCTTTGAGTTATTTGATACAGCAAGACTAGGCTTTTCGCTTCCATTTGTGGAGGTGTAATGGATCTCGTCGAACTTTATTAGTAGTTCCTTCTTTATGAATGAGATGAGGCAAAGCTTTTGCCTCCGTTTCAAAAAAAAATCACGTCAAGAGGAATTTCTTTTATAGAGCCGATAATGGAGTGAAGTCCATGCGTGCAACGCCACAAGCTACAAAGTACTACTAGAGTACTAGCACTTTATGTACAGAGCCATATTGCACAGTTCCCAATGCCGCGCTAGGCTTTTCCGGCTACTCGGGCTTAATTGGGAGGCGCTAGTTTAAATATGCTACTAGCTGATGAGGAAGCTGCAAGCGAGGTGTGGCTAGGGAGAGCACGCGAGCCACGGGATGATAGGAAGGAAAACCCGTTCACGTGGCTGGGCTATCCAGTGCACCCAGATTGTGGTGCGACACGTCCGTTCGACTTCAAAACTCAAACTACCCGTGTACAATATTGGCTCGCAGCGAAGTTACTATTTTAAAAAAGGTCGCCGTGCGTTCGGCCGGGATCGAACCCACAAAACGAGGTATACACTCCCGCGACCACTAGTAGTACTCGTTGGAGTACAATGCAACCTAGAATCGCCTTTTGTCGCTAGTAGTACATGGTTCCTTACAAGAAACCACTAATAATGGCAAGAAACTACTACCACTTGCATACGTGGTAGACTTAAGATAAGACTACCTTATCAACCATTGTACATGCCCTTACCAACCAGCCCTACCAAGAAACGACTACTCTAAAAGTGCTGTCGGATGTGGGGTTCCGGCAAACCCTTAAGGTTCGAACTCTGGGGTGCGCGCGAAGTCTTTCCCTCCTATCGATCCATGCCCTAGCTCGCTAAGATCTCGCGGACGAACTCGACGAACTCGCAACACAGAAAGACACGAGATTTATACTGGTTCGGGCCACCGTTGTGGTGTAATACCCTACTCTAGTGTGTGTGGTGGTGGATTGCCTCTTGGGCTGATGATGAACAGTACAAGGGGAAGAACAACCTCCTGAGGTTGAGGTGTTCTTGTGCTTGCCGAACTTGTGTGAGTGAGGACTCGATGCCCCTCCTGTGGTGGCTAGCTCTACTTATATAGGCCCTGGTCCTCTCCCCAAATATTGAGCGGGAAGGGAGCCAACAACGGCGGGCAAATTTGAAAGGGGACAACTAGTACAAGCTATCTTGACAAAAGTGGTCTTCGCCTGCGAAAGGCTCTGGTGGTGACACCGTCTTGGGCTCCACGGTGACCTCCGTCCTGCCTTCCTTCTGGCCTTGGTCTCGTTGCACCGATATGGCAACCTTTGCCTGATGCCTTGGTACTCCTCGCCTGCGCTGGCCTCCTTAGCACCAAAGAGGAAACAAGGACGCTGCGCGCGCTGGCGCTCGCCTGGCGCCCGCCTGGTGCTGATCGTCATGGCTCACGTCATGAGGGGCTCGTGAGGTTTGCCCCGCCTTGTTATCTCCGCTCCTCGTGAGCCTACCTGGCTAGGACACTCCTGAGGAGGTCTTGCGTCGTCCGCCTCGCGAGGCTTGGCCCCTCGCGAGGGTCTTGAAGGGTTTGTTGATGAAGATGGGTCGTACGGCCCACTGACTTAGCCACGCCGTGGGCCGGAGGCAGGCAAGTCTGGGGAACCCCGTTCCCAGAATGCCGACAGTAGCCCCCGGGCCCAAGGTGCGCTCGGACTTGGCTTCGAGGCGAAGCCAAGGGTCAAGTACGGAGCACCGCGGGCCCCAAAAGCCTGTGGCCTCGGTCGACGTGTGGCGGATGATTGGACGTGGGCGTCTCCGCTTCCCCACGCTGCCCTTGAATCCGCCTAGCTATGCGGCCCCCGCATCTCGCACAATTATTCTTCCTTCGCCCACGCCTGGCTCCTCCAGTCTCCCTGCTTCCTCGAGACCCTGCTTTGCCCTTCCAATCTGACTTGCGCTCCGCCTGCTTCATCGCCATGGTGCCGAAACAGGCTGAAAAGGGGAAGAAACCTCTGTCTTTGCCAAGTGCGCCTCCGTATTTTGAGCCTGCGCTCGGCCAGCCTCGGGTGCTCAACGACGAGGCCATGGACAAGGTGCGCCCCATGCTTGCCTCCAGTTTCAACGAGTGGGGAGAGACGGTGGCTTGGCCCGCGTCTCGCACTCGCATGGCACGGGCAGCCACTGAGGTCCCGATCTTCATAGATGCCCTCTGGGCTGGCCTGATTCCTCCCTTCTCCACCTTCTTCAATGCGGTGCTCGAGCATTATCAAATCCACATGCTTCATCTCGACCCTCAATCTGTGACCCTTCTTGCTGTCTTCGCCTTCTTGTGCGAGGCCATGGTGGGCATCGCTGCTTCTGTAGCCCTCCTCCGCCATTTCTTCTCATTGCATCTGACCGGTCCCCGACAGATCTCGGGGTCGTGGGCTTCCAAGGCGTGCCCGCGACAGCGGGCGCGTGGATCGACTTCGAGCTTCCTTCATCCACGAGCGAGTTCCGTACACTATGGGTGTTTGTTGACGCCGGCGTGCTCAGCCCTCTGCTCCAAGTTCCGGCGGGGCCTGCTGTTCCAAACTCCGGCTGGGGCCATCAGAAGCTCACGAGCCCCCGCCTTGCTCCCGTCTGGGCCAGGTTGAGGAGGTTGAAGTACCGTGGCGTGACTGCGCCTATGGTGGTGAAGGAGTTCGTCAAGCGTCGAGTCGCTCCGCTTCAGCGCCACTCCCGCCCGATGTGGGACTTGCTCAGCAGCCATGACCATATGAGGTTTCAGGAGAAGGGGCTTCCTCTTGCGATGCGGCAAACGGTGCTTACGATCCTATCGGGTGTCCCTTTGCCGGACGACATTCCCAGGAACAGCTGCCCGCTGTACCGCTGCGAGAACAAGGCCGCATTTGCCGCAAGCATGCCTTCCTTTGATGAGTTGGGGCTGCGCCCAATCGGCCTGGTGGGGTCCCGCGAGAACCCCATCGACATGGTCCCCTTCCTCGCCGCCGGTGCCGAGCTCGCCCCAGGTGAGGGTGCAGGAGGGCGAGCTCCGACGGGGGCTGGTGGCTCGAGTGCTGAGGAGCACATGCTGCCTGGTGATCCTGGGGCGTCGGCCTCGGGTGCTTGCGACCCCTCCCCTGGGGCATCGGTTGCTGAGGCGATGCTGCATGCGGCTCCCGAGGCCAAGGCCCCGTCAGCCTCGGGAGTTTGTGGTGAGACGGTGCTCGGCTGTTCGCCGCAGCGGGGCACCCCTGAAGATGTCCTTCCTAGCTCTTCTTCGCCCCCGCCGCGCACCGGTCGTCATGTCCAGCGCTTCGGTCGTCTTTGCGTGGACTTCGAGGAGCTCCGCAAGAGGAAAGGATCCCCAAGCGGCAACAACATCTTTGGGCCACTGAAGCGGAGGAAGTACATCACCGTCGACGTGTAAGTACCGTATCGCTGTGGCTCCTTGTGTGCTGTTTCCATTTCTTGACGTTAGGTCTTCAGGGCTCCTTCCGTTGAGGCGGCTGCATCTTCTGAGAAACGGCCTCCTCCTTCCTCGACTCCCCCGTCGGCCTCGAGCGCTCCGGGTCCGCTTGCTGCCCCCGGAGCAGGTCAGTCAAAGGAGCACTCTTGCCTTCATGGTGCGCTGAACCCGCAGCTTGGTCGCCCCTCCCCCACGGTCTGGCGTGGAGCTTGGCAGGCGTGCCCAAGACCCCTCCTTTGGTCATGGTCAGTAGCTGGTTGGTTTTGATCTTCGGTTCCTCTTCAAGCAACAAGCCCCGATCAGCTTGGGCTCCTCGCGAGGACTGGTTGACGTCAGGTGCAGCGCCAGCCCCCAGCCCCCTGCCGAGAGGTGGCGCGCCGCTTGGTGCCCCGCCCATAGCCCCCGAGGTGGAGGACGAGGTGGACCGAGCGTTCGAGCTCGAGCGCGGGCGGAGCGTAGTTCGTCACGAGCTCTTCTAGGAGGCAATGGGCGCAATGAGCCGACTTGGTGAAGAGCTCGCGGGTGTCGACTCGCGCCTTGAGGCTGAAGGTCTCCGGTTGACGGAGGAATGGCGCAAGCTGAGGGTGGCTATCAACCTCGGCCGCTACCAGCGCGATCTTGACAATGCGAAGGCTGAGGCGTCTCTCAAGGTTTCCCGCGAGGCTTGCTCCCGAGCCTTGGAGGAGGCTCATGAGGCCGACCGCCATCGCGAGGCCGCGGAGAAGCGCGCGTGGGAGCTCCACGCCTGGAGCGCGTCCCTAGAGCAGCAAGTGGAGGAGCGCAGAGCCGCCATTGCGTCGCTGAGGGGGACGCCTGCCGAAGAGGAAGAGGTCCGGAAGTGCGAGGAGGCGTTGGCGCTGGAGGCCGTGGAGCGCAGCCTCGAGCTTGAGCAATTGGAGACGAGGGAGCGTCAAGTTACCCAAGTAGAAGATGCCGTCGGGGTTCGCGAGGCCAGGGTCCAGGAGGAGGTGGACCGCTGGGTGGCCGAGGTCCGCGCAGACCTGGAGGGAAGGTATGACCTGAAGTTGAAGCTTGCGGGTACGAAGGGTGCGGGCAGGGCTGCTGCTCTTAGGCCTAGGTTGGACGAGGCTGAGAGGCGTGCGGAGGCCACGGCTGCCGCCCTGGTCACGGCGCAGGCGGATTTGGCCTCCGCCCGCGCCGAGCTGCTTTCTCTTCAGGAGTGGGTCGACGACGCTGAGGCCGTTGCACGGCAAAACAGGGAGGAAGTGCTCCAACGTCGGACGCTGGAGCGCGAGCATGGTCATATGCTTTAGGATCTCCGGAACAGGGCCAATACCGCCCTGGGCCACATCTGCGACGAGAATGCTCCTGCCCCCCACTCGAATGACTATGCCAGCCATCTGACCTTCTTCACCGACGTGGTGACGCGCCTGGAAACCCGGTCTGACAGGGCTCGCCGGCTCGTGGAGGAGAGAAGTCGGGGCCTGCTCGGGCGTGCATTCTCCCGTGTCTTCAGCCACCTCAGGAACACCTTCCTCGACTTCGACTTCGACGCCGCCATTTCCCCTGTACCGCAGGCCGTCCGGGGCGATCTGGCGCGGTGGGTGGAGGACAACGTGGACGCGCTGGTCAGAACCTTTGCCTCTGACGACGACGCGGTGGTGGTCGCCGCAGACGAAGGCGACGTGGTTGACGATGGCGACGGAGGTGTCGCCGAAGGCGGCGATGGTGCCGGCGAGGATGAAGATTATGCGAGCGACGCGTCCGAGGGCGATGTAGCGAGTGACATATCCGGCTGATCCCATGTTCTCCTGTCGTTGCATCCTGTAAGCAAAAACTCTGGCGCGGTCCTTGGAAAACTTGTAAGAGCATTTTGAGAGGGGGAGCCCCTGATGTAAGCAAGTCGCAGCCTTTACTTTCCTATGCGGTATTGAATCTGTGCCCTCATGGACTCATGAGTCCAGGGGCGAGTTCCCCATGGTGGTTTACCTTAGTCAGCGCCAGCCTCGAGCTGGGCCACGAGGCTACGAGTTTCTCTGAATCCTGCGGAGCTGGTCGACCTGTCAGAAGGGGCTCCGCAAGAGGCAAGCGCTAGTTGCAGCGTTAGCGCGTGCTCGGCGTGCGTGTACTTCGCGCAGTCCTGCTCGCGAGGGGCTCGTGAGGGGAAGGCGATGGACATGAGTCCCAGAAAAAACGAAATCCAGAAAGCAAGAATTGCTCGAACGAGAAGAGGCACCCCCCGCGCGTATTGACAAAAACTCGCCTTCAACTTAAATCCAGATCCAGAAAGCAAAGCTACAGAAAGAGAGATCCAAAGCAAATGGCCACGTCCGGCACCTAGTCTAGTCTTCTGGTCTTCAAGTCTTCTCAACAGCGCGGAGCTAAGTGCTGCCACTAGGCGTGGGAGGGAGCCCCAGAGCCTGAGGCCGGAACCCCTGAGACTCCGGGTCGTGTACAACCCCAACTCATTATTACGTGAGAGTGTCACGGGCGGCGAGCTTCACAGGCACTGGGCCTTCTTCACAGGTACCGGCCTTGCTCAATATCGCCAGATGAGGGCCCCGCTTGCACCACCCTCAACCACCTTTGAGCCGACCGGCAACCTGGACGACACAAAGGGGGGAAAGGGGACGCCAGCGGTGCCCTCGGCGACCACAGGTCCTCTGCCGGGAGAAGGGTCGTCGAAGCCTCCCCGACAGAAGGCCTACCTCCGGTTGCCGCCCGGCTTCGCGCGACGTGGGGAGGTGCCCTGTTCCTGGCTCCCTCCACGCAACCCCCAATGAGCTTCCCCGGGCGGAAGAGGCGTTGCTGCGCCAGGGTGATCTGCCGAGGCTGTAACCTGGTTCACTGGAAGCCCATGGTTAGCGTAAGCTTGCTCCTGAGACATTAGCGGTACCGTGTAGTTGTCATTGATGGCACGATCGTCGCGGTTCTCTGTTGGTTCCTGGAAGGCTTTGACTCCTAGAGCCCCTTCTTCCCAATCTTCTCCAACGAACGAGCCGGGGTCGTCCTCCGGTGCGTACTCCTGGTCCATCAGGCGGGGCACGTAGGCTTCCGGGGCTGTTACCCCGAACACCTCGCCGTAGTGCCCCACACTCCATGTTGCCCGGCCCAGCGTGGCGTCCTGTGGATAGTAGCGTGGCATCTCGCCGGGACCATGGGGGGGGCGACGCTTGTGCCCGTGCTTGTCGCGGGCGGTATGGGGGCGGCGGAGCCCCCGGCGCCGCCGGCCGCGCTGGTGTTGACGAAGCCCCCATGCGCGCCCGACGGCATGTGGTTGCGGCGAGGCCCGCCATGAGGCCCCGTATCGACCTGAAAAGGGAGTTGATAGCAGAAAGGCGGCGCTCCCGAGGCCGCCGCGTCCAGCAGCTCGGCAACGCGTTCCAGCAGCACATCCCGGCCGCTCTTCATCAGCCGGCACCGCAGCAGCTCCCTTGCCACGGTGAGTGCCGCCCGCATGTTTGCCTGCTCCCGCCGCGAGTGTGGCGCCGTCGCCGCGGCGTGGCTTGCTGCCCTTGCAGCGGCTCGTACCTGTCATGGAGTGAGGGTGGACGACGGCTGGCCGCGCCGCCCGCGCCCCGCAGCGTTGGACGGCGCCAGCGCCGCCTGGAGCGCGGGGTCGAGGTCTTCATGAGCAGGCGCCGTCGCCCGGGCCGGCCAGGCTGCCCAGCGGTTGGAGTCAGCTCTTGGGTCGCCGGACATCTTGGCCGTGGAGCGTTGGCAGGTCGATTGTCGAAGAAGAAGCTCTGGCGCACCCCTACCTGGCGCGCCAAATGTCGGATGTGGGGTTCCGGCAAACCCTTAAGGTTCGAACTCTGGGGTGCGCGCGAAGTCTTTCCCTCCTATCGATCCACGCCCTAGCTCGCTAAGATCTCGCGGACGAACTCGACGAACTCGCAACACAGAAAGACACGAGATTTATACTGTATCAGGCCACCATTGTGGTGTAATACCCTACTCCAGTGTGTGTGGTGGTGGATTGCCTCTTGGGCTGATGATGAACAGTACAAGGGGAAGAATAGCCTCCTGAGGTTGAGGTGTTCTTGTGCTTGCCGAACTTGTGTGAGTGAGGACTCGATGCCCCTACTGTGGTGGCTAGCTCTACTTATATAGGCCCTGGTCCTCTCCCCAAATATTGAGCGGGAAGGGAGCCAACAACGGCGGGCAAATTTGAAAGGGGACAACTAGTACAAGCTATCCTGACAAAATTGGTCTTCGCATGCGAAAGGCTCTGCTGGTGACGCCGTCTTGGGCTCCACGGTGACCTCCATCCTGCCGCCCTTCTGGCCTTGGTCTCATTGCACCGATATGGCAACCTTTGCCTGATGCCTCGGTACTCCTCGCCTGCGCTGGCCTCCTTAGCACCAAAGAGGAAACAAGGACGCTGCGCGCGCTGGCGCCCGCCTGGTGCCGATCGTCATGGCTCACGTCACGAGGGCCTCGTGAGGTTTGCCCCGCCTTGATATCTCCGCTCCTCGTGAGCCTGCTTGGCTAGGCCACTCCTGAGGAGGTCTTGCGTCGTCTGCCTTGCGAGGGTCTTGAATGCTTTGTTGATGAAGATGGGCCGTATGGCCCGCTGACTTAGCCACGCCGTGGGCCGCAAGCAGGCAAGTCTGGGACCCCCGTTCCCAGAACGCCGACAAGTGCCGTTATAGGCATGTTTCAACTCATGTCGCCCCTTAACTCAACGCCTTCTATTCGACCGGCAAGTTTGGCGTTATGACTTGTGGGATCTACATGTCAGTCTGCAAAAAAAAAATCCCCGAGTGACCTCCTACCTCCGGCCCGTCCACCTAGTCATCCTCGGCCATGGGACGCAGCTACCGCCGCCGGCAGAAGGCGAGGTCAAAACCGCCGACGGTGCGGAGCCCATCTTGCGGCAGCCCGGATGCCAGCGCCGTCCGGCGCTCGCGGCCGATAGCTAGCCAAGATAGCTCCGTCCAGCTGCTTGTCTGCAAGGTTTGCTAGCTAGATTGATACGGCGGCGCGGCGGCTTGCTCGCGCGCGTCGCTCTAAGGCCAACCATCTGGCTCGAGCGAAGGCCAGCGCGGCGGCTTGCTCGCTCGTGAGTCACGCTCGGGCCAGCCTGCCAGCCCGTGCGGAGGCCAGCGCGGCGTCCGGCCCGTCCGGCGGAGCGGCGGCCAACTCGCTCATGACCGGCGCCACCGACGAACACGCATCAGTACTGTTTGAAGTAATGTTCAGGAAAAATGATGATTTGAGGGGGAATAACAGGATAGAAGGTCAGATGTGGGTCCCTCATGTCAACGGTCAAACAAAATTTGTTGGTTTAAGCTGCCTCGTCAGCACGGACGTGTGGGCCAACCCTATCATAAACGGGTTTAAACGAGCCTAATCGGCACTAGGTAGTAGTTTTTGGCGCGGATTAAGAAATTTTGGGTATGTTTTTGCTATTTTTTGTACAATAGTTTCTTCCTAGGGCTGGTTGAAAGTGGTAGTTTTTTTGTTAAATACTCTACATAATGTAAGTAGGAGTGAAAGTTAAGCTTTGGAAGCCAATAAGCAAGGCTAGTTACATAGTGCATATGTGTACGTGATTGAAAGTAAATATCAACTATGAGTATCTAATATCTTGATGGAAAACTCGAAAGTATGGAAATACTAGCATTTTTTGCATGGTTGGAAATACTAGCAATGTTCATGTGCGTTGCAACGGATCATAATTAGAATCATACTTATTCACAAAGTTGATACAAAACAATCTAATTTTGATATACATATATCACTAGAGATATGTTATGTTTCAATCAGAATATATTCCTTGGGCTGTTTTGGTGAGGTGAGGGAGGGATGTGGTTGGTTTTAAGATACTAATTATGGGTTTTTCTGCAAATTGGTAGAGAAGTGGGATGTTGGTGAGAAAAGGCAACAACTTACCTCACAGTTGTTAGATGTAGATCTAATGGTCAGAAATGGCGGATGGCAGACACACCATCATCACCAACTTAGTCTTCTGTAGGAGTACCAGCAAGATGTCTGTTCATTGCATGGAACATCAAGATGCATTTTTTTATAAACACTTGTTGTGATTGACCCATGCGGGAGTAATCCCATGTGTAAAAACTAATGATATCTCGAGAAATAGGAGATAAGGTGAAGAGGGGTGGGGTGTGGTGGTGATTGGTGGTCGGACCGAGCTGAGGCATGGGCATGGACGATGCCGGCAGCGGCCACCAGGCCAGTTTGTTCCAAAGGCTTCCTTTTTTAATTGCTCAACAATGAGGTTGTTGGAGATAAGGATGAACGAGGAAGGCCCTGTTTGCAAATGTGGAGAGAGGTGCGGGTATCTTTTAGTTTAATTTCCATCCATCATATATAGATCAGACGGTCTATATTGTAAGATGGCACGCGTACCATCATCACCAACTCGGTTTTTTATGAGAGAAGAAATATAAGTATGGAGATACAAATGTATTATCGATACTTGTTTCCGTAAACTAGGATCTACATTCTATTCAACGCCTCAGCATGTGGGGCCTTAGCACAATGACTTCTCGACTGTGTAAAACAAAGGTTTTCCCGTCGCCGATAAGGAGGGGGTGACGGCGGCGCGTTTTCGGCTTGCTCTAGTCCTAGTAGTCATACTAGGTGGTCTACCCACGTGTAGATTTATTCTTTTTCACGTCTCGTGTTCGCCGTACTGCCACGACTGTTGATGAATAGACGGTAAGTTATTCACGGGGAAACCCTTGTTGGGCGTGTTTGCGAGAGAGAGAGAGACAGTGTGCGTATATGATATGTCTAGAGACTGAGGCAATGATAAGAGATTCTTTGTGTCTATGTGTGTGGAGGATAGAGAGAGACATGTACATGGGGCTTTGTGTTGTGTAACGTGGAGACACATAGACATAATCAGAGAGTGAGTGTGTGAGATACACATGCGGACATGGGGAGAGATGAGGATCCAGATAAATGGGTGTTTGTGCGTGTCTGTGTGTGTTTGTGTGCGCGTTTGTGTGTGAGAGGGAGTGTGTGTATGTGGAGTAGAGAGACCACTAATGATGTAAACCTAGTATAAGGGAAGGGGGAATGGTGTGACATGTGTGTCACAGAGAGACAAAGGCATGTGTAGTAGCGGGATAGCATGGGTGCGGGTGGGGGCAAACTATTTGGAAGAGACATCGAGTGTGTGTGGGAGAGGGGTGTGAGAGCGAGCGAGAGAGAGAGAGAGAGAGAGAGGGAGAGCGACGGAGAGAGAGAGAGGAAGAGAGGGGGAGAGGGGTCGTTTGTGTCCATAAAGGGCGTATAGATAGGGAGCAATGTTGATGTTGTTCGAAATTGGCCTATGTACGGAGACGCAAGGGAAGCGAGTCATCGTGTGTGTGATAGGACTTCATGAGAGATCTAGAATAGACGGTGTAGAGAACAACGTGCGAGATTGAGAACCATGATACATTAGGGAGCTATGGAAAGAGTCACGGAATATATGTATACAGGAAGGAGCTGGGGCGGGTCCGCATGTGGGAGAGATAGAAAGAGGAGAGTGGTGCACAAGGAGACAAATTGTGCTTGTTTGCAGTGGGGGTGGTGTGTGAGGTGAGTGTGCGAGAACCACATAACTAGGGAGATAGACGTTTGGGGGCGACGTTTTGTGTGTATGGGAAAGATACACTCTACATAGTGCGTGTGCTTGGCAAAGAGAGATGCCGGGAGACCTAGAGAGTGGGGGAAGAAATGTGTGCATGCTCGAGAGACAAGATAGAGACCTATATTGGGGTCCGGACTTTAGAAGAGAGAGGGGTGTTAATGTGCTTGTGTGTTCGTGTCTGGGGGAGAGAACGACTTGTGTAATTGAGATATATATGGTCAATAGTGTGTGCACTCATGGTTGATGAATTTGTTTCACAGTTTGGACAATGAGATAACGATACTTTTGAACATGCGTGATATACGTTGATGTACCAGAATTACAAACCTAAGATTGGAATTTTGGAATTCGACTCCATCATTAGCTTTTGTAATTCATTTAAACGGAGGTACATTTTTAAGCCGGGATTTCGTGATTTCAAATTCATATATCAAACCTAGAGATATACACATGCGGGCATGTTCAAACTTTATAACCATCCACTTTATTCATACACATACATATTTTTGCTTTTGTCATCATATTTAGGATAAACACATTTGGAATTCCATTTGAATTGGACCGTATGATGGTATTTGCTTGTACTAGCTCAATGATCCATATTTGAATTGAATGGACAATCTAAGTTTCGAGTTGGAGACATTGATTTTCAAAACTTGCACTTTTTTTGCATGCAAAACAAATAAATTGTCGGCCATGATATAATAGTCGGCCGTACAAGAGCAGAACACTTATAATTTCAGGCGCCAAAAGCTTTGAAACTTCCCACTCACATCGAAATATCTCACGCCCGAAAGTTTAGCCCTGTGATATTCCTGTTTTACCCCTATCACATGAACGGAAAAGGGCTACTTTGGTAACTCCATTGTTTTCCCCTCTTTGCCCCCAACATTCTTCCCCAGAGCCCCTCCCCGACCCCCAACCCCGGCAAGCCGCCAAATCTAGTCCTCCGCCGCAGCGGTGGACCTCACACCCCGCCGGATCTACCTTCCACACCTTGGAACCCCCAACTGCCAACTCACCACTTCACCGGAGCCGCTTCAGTGACTGGCTTGTCCACTGCTCCAGATCTCCTTGACCGCCATCATGGTCCACGGCACCGGATCTGCTTAAGCGGTGCCCTCATCCACCACAGTGTAGGCCCTTCACTAACTCCCTCGTTTGCCGCAACAGATCCGCCTCACCGAAAGCACTGTACATCGCGTCCGCCGAAGCCTTTGTCCACTGCACCGGACCCGCTCCACGGATGCCATAGTCAACTCCACCGGCCCTGCTTTACTGACACCGCAGACTCATCATGTTATTTTGATTTGTACTCCTTAGGTTTTTCTCTTCTTGATTGTGCAACTGTTCACTTACCACATATGAGCTTTCTTGCATGTCGACAGGCGCCGCAACCGAAGCACCGGAGCCGCTTGAGCGACGGCGACAGCCGGCCCAAACTCAACCGGAACACGAGCACCATCGACGATCCTTAGCTATCAAGTATGACAACGATACCCATACACCGCCGAGAATTAGGTACTATTATCCAACGGTCGGCGCGTACGTTCACTTTCTTAGCATAAGCACCGCACCTTTGAATTTCTTCAGGACATCATTCAATTTTTCATGAGACGCGTTATTCTGCTTGCCCCTGTAGGGCCATACTTCTGGCAGTGAACATGTTGCATGTGCTAAATTACATACCAGTGCACATATAATTAATATGCTTTAGTTTTGTCCTAAGTATTATTGTACTTCCTAGATATCACTGCCTACTATTTTACTTCTTGCATGCTATATTTATGATAATGGTGTTGTTCTGATGCCACCTGTTGGTTCCATCAGACTGCTTCATGTTCTCTATGCTTAATTACACATCAGCAAACTAGCATGTGGTTCCGCTGCTTTTTGTTCGTTTTACCCTACATTTTCTGATGCTAGCTATTACATCACTGCTCCGAGCCTCTGTTCATTACTTTTTTGTGTGTTCTTGATCTTCCCAAGTTGCATGACTAATTTGATGCTTCTATTAATTATGGAGCTGCCAACCCCATCAAGCAAAATATTTGTTCTTTTGGGGCTGGCACCTCGAACAAGCATAAAAATAGAGGGAAGCAGATATATTGTCGTGTATGCACACACCCTTCTTTCATTAGTTTAGATGAACCATTGATGATCAATTCGAACCAGTGCATGCGATTAAAATTAATTTTACCTAAATAGAGGGTGCAGAATAAACTACAACAACTAGATTTGCAACCATGGGATGCTGACGATATCTTCAAAGAACATTGCAACAGCAGCGAGGCTTCACAGCAACATATGGTAAGCCAGTGTGTTTTAGTACATGTGAAATGTAATGCGTGTGGGCTGCTTTCTTGGCTTGTGCCCTCAACCTGTAATCCTACAGAATTACAAATAGTTCAGTTGTCTGCTTTGCTGTATTGCTTGATTCGAATGCTTGTTTGTTACTTGTTACGCTATACCTGAGTTGGCCAATATGTCAGCAGTGCCTGCTGTACTATCGTAAAGAAATGCATGCCTAGTTCATTTGAGTCCTTAACTTTTCCTCTGAACTTCATCACAAGACTGTCTTCGTAGTTTATATGAGGCCACACTGTTAAGTGCTTTCTCAGATTATTTCAACTGCTTAGATGCCTTGGCAACTTAAATATAGCGGTGGTACACTCCCTTTCAACTAGGGATGTCAACTGGGTCCCGTTTAATCCCGATTAAAGTCCACTAGTGGTATGATAGTTCAAAAGAGTTTTTGTTTTTTGAGGAAAATGAACTAGGGAGCTAGCAAAAACTAACTAGATGGGACTGGCGGATGTCGTTTATTTGCCACTTACATCCCTAGTTTCATCTTACCATTTTAATCTCTTTTCGGCTGATGCTGCTTCGAACCATTTAAATATAGCTTGCCATGCTCGGCAATAATTCGTATGTCGTTTACCATGTAAGCTTACTGCCTGGATCATGCGATAACCATCTCTTACTTATGTCCAGCGGAAACCTTTCAGGATGCCGTTCACACTAGGACACAATGTACAACCCCAGAATCTATTTGTGGAAGCAGTGCGCCATCCATGTTACCAGATGATAGCAGTTCAGAGGCAACACCGCCGGAGAGCAGTCTGAGCCCAGATATTATAATTCTTGAGGCTCTACTAGAGGCAGAAAGAGATGGTGTGGCTGCCATGAATGAGGTAATCTCGATCTTGAAGCTGGAAATCATGCAATTAGCTGCACGCATTATGCAAGCAACCCAAGAATTGGAGGAAGTAAGAATGTTGCATTTGAAGACGGAGGAGGTCCTGCTGCTTCTGCTATCTGAAGCCCAGGGTAATCCCAGTTCTTCTTTAGATACCAGTTGAAATTGTCATTAGATTATTGTACTTGCATGTTGTGTCATGTCTCTGAATGGATTATGTTGTAAGACCCCCTATGTTGTCCATGAGTTGTAATGATCCGAATTTTGTAGGCGAGGTAATCCTCAGTACTTGTATGATTGACATAAGGTGAACTGTTTTTCGTGTGAGCATATTGTATTGGATGAAATAACTGTTTGACTCAAAGTGTATCCAACCTACTGAATTCGAAGATCATGGCATTTCTAAATCATAATCATATATAAAGGTGGAATAAATCTTTGTTGTGGTTTTGAAGAAATAAATAACAAAACGTAGAATTATCTGTGGATATTCGTAATCGAATAAAAATTGGATTTGGATTTAGTTGCCAGGGCCCAGGGCAAACGTGAATGCTAATTCTCCCAAGTTTTGAACGAAGCGGCTAAACACCCACTATCATTTGTGGGCTGCCCGAAGCAAGTGTTTGCGAGATGGAAATTACTGTCTACCCCTGACACTTGACATCCTTATCGACCGGATTTACACTGCTGTCGATAGGGGTAGACTAGTAACTTCAATCAGACGTGACACGACGGCCTCTAAGCCTGTTCAAACACGGTGGGCGCCAAACCTGGGCGGCCAAAACACATTTGATTCAAGCTCGTCCGAAAGACATGTGTCTCTCCCTCCATTTCCCCATTCATACACGGTGGGCGGCAAAACAAACTCTCCTCGTCCGAAATCGATGTAGGCTAATATTTTAAATAGGGGCAGATGTGTAACTTTCCTCAGACGTGACACAACCGCCCTACCTGTTAGCCCCGCTCATACACCATGGGCGCCAACCGTGGGTGGCAAAACACCCTCTCCTCGCCCGAAATTGTTACCGGCAAATATTTGGGAGATGCGAGATTACCGTCCTATCCTCAACCGACGTGGTGTCTGAAATTTTAAACGGGGGATAAGTTTGTAACTTTCCCACATTTCAGACAAGCGAGTCCCAAAGTTTGAGACCCCCCTCCCCCTCCATTTCCCCATTCATACACCGTCGGCGCCACGACAACCTCCCCACTGCGGCCAGCCTCCTCCGTCCGCCACCCCATCCTCCACCTTGCCGGAGCCGCTACCCCTACCCCGTCGTCCACTCCAAGAGATGGACATCTCTCATCCACCGCGCCGGACCAGGATCCTTTCATCGCGTCGTCTCGCTTCATCGGCGCCGTCGTCCACCTTGTCGTTGCCGCTCCTACGACCGCCTCATCCACGACAACAGGATTTATCCCCCGACCCGGCCGTCTGCCATCTAAAGTCTTCTTCCCCGCCGCCGACAGCCATCGCACCCGCAACACCCTCAACGAATCAGCAGGGGCCTACACGGCGTCGCAAGAGAGGTGGTACTCTTCCATATGTGCTTAAGTTATTGATCTCACCCGGAAAATAGATCATAAATTGTTTACTGTACTTTTCTTGTCCGTACCAAATCGTAGTGGCTAGTTGAAAGCAAACATTGGTTGCGAAGTAGCTTTGTCCGGTTTGCACCTTCAGATCCGCCATGGCACGGTCACTATACTCGTAAAGCTTATGGTTTCCCCCCTTTGTATTCACTACCATCATCGTAGGTGCTTCACTGCTTCGTGTCGTGCTAGCACTGCTCCTCGAGACCTCAACCCATCAAGCGAAACAACATGCCACTCATAATTCCAAAGCTTACGTGTTGAAATACGAATCTGATATGATGCTCATATTACTAAAACAGAGAACGTTTAATTGGTCACCTAATTTTCCTATATTCGTTTCGAAAAGCATGTGCGCCACCCACTGGTCCAGCTAGTTCCACTTTCCTGATTTTACTCTTGATGCTTAGGGTTTTCCCCTTTTATCTACTCTACTATGATCTGCGTAGGTGCTTTCTGTCGTACTAGCATTACTCCACCCTTCAAGCTAAACAACACAACACTCAAAATTCCAAAGCTTAGTTGTTCAAATATGATTGTGATATGATACTGATATTAGTTAACAGACACATTTAATTGGTTAGCTAAAGGTCCCACTTGAGTTTCCAAATGCATGTCGCGACATATAGAGAGACAGCAGAATTGCATTTCTTTGTCACTTGTTGACTGTACTTTCTTGTCCATACCAAATCTTAGTTGTTATTTCAAAGCAAACATCGGTTGCTAACTACCCTTTGTGCGGTTTGCAGCTTCAGATCTGCCATCCCACTGCCACGGTCAACACTATACTCATCATGCTTACGGTTTCCCCATTTTATGATGACCACGATCAGCCTACGTGGTTCGTGTCGTAATAGCACTGCTCCACCCATCGAGCTAAACAAGCTTAGTTGTACAAATTCAAATATGATATTATGCTGATATTAGTAAAACTGAGAGATGTTTAATTGGTCAGCTAAATGTTCCTACTTTAGTTTCGAAATGCATGTGAGCCACATATGGAGAGACCGGAAGGAATAGTATTTCTCTGTGCGCTCTGGTTCATCATGGGTGGCCAACCGACATTGTATAGAAAGACTTGTAATATCTTCAATCTGCTTGCTCTTCTGCTCTTCTTTAAGATGATCCTCTTCTCTTGCGGTCGACTGGTCAGGTCGAGTTATTCTCCCTTAGTATATTTTGAATCTGTCAGGTCAGGTCGACTTGTTCTTCTTTACTATATGTTGAAGCTGTCATCTGCGAAGTATCATCACTTCTGGAGCTATCATATTTTCAGTAGTAGGCCACATTATATTAATGCACACACCAAATTACAGCATGCATGGCACCTCTTAGAAGAATTGCAGAGATAGCACAAAGTGGTTTACAGGGAGGAAGTATTGGATTAGAATCACTTCTGCATTACAAAGATAATCTCACTTGTTTTTATGTTTTCATGCATGTCAGGTATTGAACATTATCAAAATGAATATGAGAATGGGCGCACGAGAGGAATATTGCGGAACAATCCACTGGCTAACAAACTTGGCATGGTGGAGGATGGCCTATCTTATTCACCCATCAAGGTGCTTGCTCTAACTTGGCAAGGTTGTATTGGTCGCACATATTTTGCATCTGACCTCTTGCATTACTTCTACTTTGTTACACCATCTGCTTAGTTTAAGCATCATATATGAGTATATGCCATACCTATCCATTTTCTGTACCTATTCCATGTGTCGTCATACTATGTTTTTCCAGTCAAATGTTGTTCTTTCGTAATAGATGTCCAAAAGGAAGAGGGTGAGTGCAGATCCTCAAGGAGTACAAACTAGGTATTTGGAAAAGGTAGTGATACCTGTTAAATCAGATAGATCAGCAGCCACAGAAAACACAGGCCCAACTGTACCACACTTTACCCCTACTCCAGTGGCCAAACCCCTATTAGAACTGCTGAGAGCCCAGCGTCAGGTACTGTCTATGATATCAATTCAAAATTTGAACTCCTAAATTTCTGCATGTGCCTTACCTTCTCTCTTGTATGAAAACTAATTTCAGATGAATCTCCTTGCTCAAAGGATCATAGGATCTCACGACAATACTGGGCTCTGCATTGCTCTTGTCAGTACCTCTTGCCCTTTGTCAGCATACTTACACTCATTGCTGTTTGATTATGTAGCATCACTGTAAATGTTCGCTTCTTTATCCTCCCTTTGCTTGAAATTATAAGATCTATATTTACTCTTAGATAAATGTAGAATTAACACAATGGTTATGAAGTTTTGGATTGCTCATGTAAGTACCTGTTGTCATGTACTCCCTCTGTATCGAATTAATTGTTGATCAATTGGATGTATTTAGAACTTAATAGTGCTAGATACATCCATTTGAGCGACAAGTAATAACGGACGGTGGTGGTATTACTGTACTTGCATCGCGAGATAGTTGATTGTCTAGCATTACTCTGCATCTTATCTGCCCTGCCCTCCACTTTCTCCAAATTATCATATCTACATTTACTCTTACCAAAATGTTGAATAAAGCCAATGCCACTGCACACGTTGATGTCTGCATTCCTCTTGTCAGTACCTTTTGCCTTGTAACGCTGTACTTAATTAATTGCTATTTGATTATGTATCATCAGTCTGCACCTGAGCTTCATTATCCTCTGTTTCTTCCAATATTATTTGATCTATATTTACTCTTTGCAAAATGTAGAATAATGGCAACGCTTATAAAGAATTTTCTTTGGGGAATTTATTGAATTATCCTTCCATCAACATGGAGAAGGGCTTTGTCCAGCCCGTGTTAACATGTAATGTAAGTTCATCCTTCTCAAGCCTTCAAACTTTGTTCTAGTATAGATTTGGATAGGCATCATTTCCTCCACTGTTACTTGTTTACATCTGATTGGATGTTTGCAACAACTACCAGTTTTAAATTGTAGTTGTAAAAACATGTTCCTTATGCAGAACAGATCCATTTATTTGCTTATATAATTGTGAAACCTGTTACGTGTCTCCTTATTTCTCTTTCAGAGTCGTATCTCTTATGCCAGGCAGAACTTTAGGGAAGATAGTGAGCCAAACCATCTTGAGGACAGCGAGATGACCCCAAGGTCCTGTCTTGATGAAGACAGTGAGTTGAAGCTACTCACCAGCAGGTGTGAGACAACCTCTGTGCAGTCGCTGCCTCAATCAGTTCGACTTCTTCAGTCTCAACTTAAAGCGGAAAGGCTTGCTTCAGCTCAGCTCCGACTTGAAGTCAAAGATATAATGAAGATGTCAGGGGACTGCCGTGCGCACTATGGTGCCATACAGCTAGGGATGAAGCATCTATCGTTGACACAACTGAGGTCTCATCAGCTTGTTCGGCTGCTTGCGGGGCCCGACCTTGCCAGGCCTAGTGCCTTCTGAAGTGCTCTCAGTTTTGTATATTCTTTTGTCGGCGCGTTTATATGCACTGGTGGCGACCTTTGATGCCCAGTGTATGTAATCCGCGGTCATGTTGCGCTTTATTATCACCGGTAGCGAACTTTGATTCCCAGTGGATGTAATATGCCGTAATTTCTTTATTGTATAGTCTAGGTTTATTCTTTGGTCGGTATGCTATAATTTAGGCCGGAAGGTTCAGTGGATCTCAGTGTTGTCGGTCTTCAGGCCGGCCCGTTACTCATATGGGCCAAAACGTGGGCCTATAATCATCTTGGGCCATTAGCAGGTCTAAACCTATAGTAGTTTCCCGCCTTTAACAGGCCGAGTAAAGTTCTGGCCAGCTGGGCCAGAGAATACCATGGGCTTTTAACAGGCTAAAACCTAGATTGGGCTAGCATTGAGCCAAAAAATTCACGGGCCAATACAGGCCGAAACTGCCTAAGGCCCATGTTGGGCCCAAATAGGACGAGCAGTTAATAGGCCAAAATATATCTCGGGCCTGTTTGGCCCAATAAAATTATGGGCTTTAAGCAGGTCGGTATCCACGCGGGCCATAGGCCCAAAAGTGTCACGGGCCATTATCAGATGGGCTGTAAGCAGGCCGGATTCAACGTGGGCTGTAATTAGGCCCAGCTGTTTCACGGGCCATTAACAGGCCGATAGGCCAGTTGGGCTGAAATTTATCCACGAAGACTACGGGCCATTAAGAGGCCAAAAGTTACTTCGGACAAGAAATAGCCCAGTTTCTGCGTGGGCCATTAAATGGCCTAAAGTTAAACCGGCCGACAACGTCCCAGATACTCCACGGGCCGCTAACAGACCGAAACTATTATCGGGCCGAACTGGTAAATGGGCATTTAACATGCTGAAATACAAACCTGTCTTAGAATGGGCCCAAAGGTACAGTGGCCTGTTAACGGGCCTGATCCGATATGGGCAGTAATTTGGCCCAAAACTCGGCAGGCTGTGAACGGGCCTGATCTGATATGGGCCTCAATTTGACCCAAAACTCGGCAGGCTGTGAACGGGCCTGATCTGATATGGGCCTCAATTTGACCCATACACATGGCAGGCTGTTAACGGGCCAGCCCACTAGTGTCTAAAAAAACATGGTGGGCCTTTAGCTGGGCCGGCCTTTTCACCGGAATGGGCCTCTATTGGGCCGTGCCGCGTGTCGACGTATCATAGGCGCCTCCTGTCCAATGAGTGGATGACATCTGTCCCAACGAGGAGCTGACACGTGGTTCCGTCGGCGAGTGAGAATTTTACACGTGGAAAATCCCCATTGGTTCGGGCTATTAACGGGTTATCAGATCCAAAACCGGACCCGATAGCTTAATGGCGAGCCGTTACGGTCGATGCCACGTGTCGGTCACCCTTGACGAAAGCACTTCTATGACGCGCGATTTATCTTCATGGAAGTGGACACTTTCGTGATGATAATTTTCGTAATGTCATGGAACACTTCTACGACAGCACAGGTATGACTATCTTGATTCTGTCATAAAATCATCATGGATGTACATGCATGACAGAAAACGTGACCTACTGTGACAAACACGTATCATCACGGAAGTGTATTTTTTTTGTAGTGTTGGCGGCCGGCCATCACAAGGGGTTGGACTAGAGTCCTGCATGCCTTTTGCATCCAGGAGAGCACAATAGGGCCATTCCGCTTCACCTTGTTCAGCAACTAGAATGTCTGTCGCCTCTTTCTTTACCATCTGTAATAGTACAAGTATAGAACATATGTACCTTTGAATCATTCTTTATTTGGTGCTTCTGTAATTCTTGAAAATATGTACATGTGAATCGAATAATGCATTGGTTGTTCGAACCTGATGGATATGAATAAAGCTATAGCCTACTTTCAAGTTTAAATTAGGTACAATTTTAAACAGCAGCAATTAAATTAGGGCGAAATTATGTTGTGCAGGTCATTACGGCACAGACGGTTGGTAAAACAAAAAACGTTTGCGATATACACCATAATCCGAGACGGTTCACAGAGAGGAAACGTGTGCAAGCATGCACACAGTTGCCATTTGCAAAGCGTGTGTGATGTCAGACACTATCACATACGGTGCGGGAAAACTAAATGTGTGTGATTGTCTACCTATCGTACACGGTTTATAATCATGAACTGTTTGTGATGTGCCAGGCATCGTAAATCTCCCGTGCCTGGAATCTACCTAGAATCTACCTGGAAAGCTCCCGTGCCTAGAATCCGCCTGGTTTTAGGCAGAACCACAAAATTCCGACTACGATGGTAATGCGAGCACAAACGAGTAGCAAGGATGAAGCGTTTGGGATATTCGAGATACCAAAAACGGTTATACAGGGACAACTGTATGCATTAAGGCTCCCTATCCCCGACGGTTTCTAGGTCGTGTGGGAAGGACCCCCATATCGCCCACACTCACTTGGCGACGGTTCCAAATGCCATCGCAGAAAGGGGTAAAAAACATTTGTTTAGAACCGACGCGCACCAGTGTTGGGTCCAGCTTTGGGCTTCTTCACGGAAATAGCAACTTGCTTGCCATTCTTCTTGAAGTTCTCTTTCTTTCCCTTGCCCTTTTTCTTGAAACTAGTGGTCTTGTTTAACCATCAACTGAAAGTGCAACTATCCCTGGGTGGTTTTGGTAATTCCTAACAACATATAGCTCATTGAGCTAATGCTATTTCAAGATAAATATTTCAGGAAAGCTCAATGATTGGCATGGCATGGATTAGGAATGTGGACCCCTCAAAATGCTAAGGACACATATTGGCTCAAGCTCAAGACTCTACATTTTAGTTTTAGTGATCCAAGATCACATTGAGTCCATAGGAAAAGCCAATACTATTAAAAGGGGATGAGGTGTTGCTTAACGGGTTACTTGCTCAAAATTCTTAGTGATATGCTCCAAAAACCCTCAACCACTTTCTCATATCCACATATGTCGCAAACCAAAAGTCAAACTCGGCCCCACCGAAACCTTCTATCCGGCGCCACCGAGTTCAGTTGTCATAGCCACTGCCACAAAACCCTAGTCATTTCGGTGTTACCGATAGGGATCTCGGTCTCATCGAGATGGGATTGCAAACTCTCTATTTCCCTTCGTAATGTTTCGGTTAAACCGACATGAGCGATTGGTCCCACCGAGTTCGCAATGCAAACTCTCTGTTTCCCTTTTGTAACATTTTGGTCTCACCGAGATGAGCGAATCGGTCCCACCGAGTTTTCCTGACCAATTCTCTGTTAGCTTATTAGCAAAATCGGTCCCACCGAGTTTGTGTAATCGGTCTCACCGAGATTACGTTATGCCCTAACCCTAATGAAATCGGTCCCACCGAGTTGACATGTCGGTCCCACCGAAAAGCCTAACGTTCACATTTTGAACTAGATCGGTCTGACCGAGTTTCGTTGTTTGGTCCCACCGAGTTTGGTGATTTGTGTGTAACGGTTAGCTTTTGTGTGGAGGCTATATATACCCCTCCACCCACTCTTCATTCGTGGAGAGAGCCATCAGAACATGCCTACACTTCCAGCATACATTTTCTGAGAGAGAACCACCTACTCATGTTTTGAGGTCAAGATATTCCATTCCAACCATATGAATCTTGATCTCTAGCCTTCTCCAAGTTGCTTTCCACTCAAATCATCTTTCCACCAAGTCCAAATCTGTGAGAGAGAGTTGAGTGTTGGGGAGATTATCATTTGAAGCACAAGAGCAAGGAGTCCATCATCAACACACCATCTATTACCTTTTGGAGAGTGGTGTCTCCTAGATTGGTTAGGTGTCACTTGGGAGCCTCTGTCAAGATTGTGGAGTTGAACCAAGGAGTTTGTACAGGCAAGGAGATCGCCTACTTCGTGAAGATCTACCCTAGTGAGGCAAGTCCTTCGTGGGTGATGGCCATGGTGGGATAGACAAGGTTGCTTCTTCGTGGACCCTCCGTGGGTGGAGCCCTCCATGGACTCGCGCAACCGTTACCCTTCGTGGGTTGAAGTCTCCATCAACGTGGATGTACGATAGCACCACCTATCGGAACCACGCCAAAAATCTCCGTGTCTACATTGCATTTTCTCCCGCCAAACTCCTCCCTTTACCTTCATGTGCAATGTTTTACATTCCGATGCTATACTCTTAGACTTGCATGTGTAGGTTGGATGCTTGACTAGTGCCAAGTTGCTAAAATCTACCAAGACTTAAAATTCGGAAAAGGCTATATTTTTATTTGGTCAAGTAGTCTAATCACCCCCCCTCTAGACATACTTTCGATCCTACAAGTGGTGTTAGAGCTACGGTCTCCATTTGCCTTGATTTCCATAGCTTTTGGTGATCATAGCCTTGGTTTCACAACCTAGGAGAGTATGGCGTCTAGCGAGGGAAATTACCCCCGTAGAGGTCCTTACTTTGATGGTACTAATTTTGCTAGTTGGAAGCATAATATGAAAATGCATATTGTTGGACATAACCCTGCCGTTTGGGCTATTGTGTGTATTGGCTTGCAAGGTGAATTCTTTGATGGGAGAGAACCGAACCGTGAAGCTACCGCGGAAGAGTTGAAGATGCTGCAATACAATGCTCAAGCTTGTGATATTCTCTTCAACGGATTGTGCCCCGAAGAATTCAACAAAATCAGCCGTCTTGAGAATGCAAAGGAAATTTGGGATACTTTGGTTGATATGCACGAAGGTACCGACTCCGTCAAGGAATCCAAATTGGATGTGCTTCAAAGTCAACTTGACAAGTTCCAAAATGAAGGATGGTGAAGGTGTCGCTGAAATGTACCTCTGGGCTTGCTCTCATCAACAAATGAGATTGCCGGCTTTAGAGGAGTGACGTAGATGGACCGGATAGATTCATCATCGAAGAAGAATCCTAAGAGGCTCATTGGATGGAAATATGATACCGTGTGCATTGATCCAAATGATGGCCCAAATTATAAAGATCTCAAGCCAACGGAAGTCATTGAAGAATTTTTGCTCATGAGATGTCACTCAAGGATAAGGAAGAGCTTTCACAACAAGACAAGTGGTGCTTACAAAGCCTCATGTGATGCTCCCACAATCATCAGTGAGAACAAAGCCTTCAATGAAGATTGAGCTAATGGTGAGAGAATTTCAACAAGTTCTACAAGAGTAGGAAGCAAGGAAAGAAGTTCCTCCTCAAGTCAAGGTCCATACAATGACCAAAAGGTCTTCAAAGTCGTGAACGAAATTGCAACAATTGTGGAAGACCCGGACACTACTCAAATGAGTGTACGGCTCCCTACAAAAGTGTAACATCCCAAATTTTCAATTTGGTATGTTATACATAGATCATCATTGCATATCATATTTTATTGCATTTTGACAAATCCTCGATAAATCCTAAGCAACTCAAGGACCCTAGGAGAGAGTTGGGGATTTTCCCGATTTTTCATATTTGATTTTCATCGAATAATAAAACGAGGATTTTTGGTTTTAATTATTTTTCTCTCTGGAAAAATATTTCTTTTAAAAACAAATGAGAGGAGAAAATATGACTTCTCCAAAACAAATGAAATACTGGAGGAAAAATGTTAAAATCATTTATTGGATTTGATTCGGATTTTATTTGCAATTTTAATTGCATTAAAAATATTGCATGTTTTCAAAAATTTATTTTTGTGTCAAAAAAATGTTCACCCTGTTCTAAATATTCTAACTACACGGGGAAAATTTGTTTTATCTTTTTTGGACTTTCATTTATTTTTCTATGAATTTTTCCGCGGAACGTATTTAAAAAAAAACGCGCCCGACCGGGCCGAGCCCAGCCGACCGCCGGCCCGCCCCGCGTCTCCCTCGCGACGCCAGCGCCGCCGCCGCCGAGTCCGGCCGAGCACGGACCCCGCCGCCTTGCCCCCTCCTCCAAGCCGCTCCCCTCCATATATACCGCCCCCCCTCTTCTCACCCCGCCGCCGCCCGCACCGCCCCGCACCCCGCCGCCGCCGGAGCCGGCTCGCCGCCGCCCCGAGCCCCCCGCCCCGCCGCACCCCGCCGCCCTCGCCGAGCAGCCGGACCCCGCCGGAGCCCGCCCCGACGAGGTATACCTCGCCGCCGTTTTGCCGGTTTTGTTTAAAAAAACCTTCGTTTAAAAAAAACCCTAGATCGGTTTTTTTTCGGTTTTGTTATTTTGTGAGCGTTCACCGAACCGTTCGTTTTAACGAACGCGTTCGTCGGTTTTCTCTGTTAACGAACGTCCGTTCTTTAACCGTTCGTCCGTTTTTCTTTTTCGTCGGATTTTTCCGCGATTATCTCAGATCTCGATTTCTGATCGAATCTTCATTTCTGTTTAACTTTTCGCTCGTATATCGGAATCAGGTGATTCAAGCGCCTAGAGTTTCGTCTCGAAATTCTCTTTCCGTTTAACCTACTCAAACAAGTTTTTGCTACTATAAAATTTGACCTAGATCCAGATTAGTAAACGAAGATTGTTTCTTTCGCAGTTTGACTTCCGTTGCTTCGTTCGAGTTGATTCTTTTTGCAAACCGGAGTTCTTAAGTTGAACTTTCTGGTTGGATCTTTCATTCGAGTTTTACCTATGCATTAGATGAGTACTAATTGTCTGCTTGTTTGTTTGCGATAGAGTACCTGGAGTGTGCCGCTTGTTACTTCGAATCGCTAGGTTTCGCGGATCATCAGCAAGGCAACTAACACTTTGATCATACCCTTCCATACCCAGTTTTTATTGCATTAGATCTATTCCTCAAACATTGCATGATTAGGATCTAATTAAATTGTGGGTTTTGGGAAGTAGTTGAGGTAGTACCTATTACCTGTTTCAATTATCAAACCCTTGGGAGTTACTTCTACGTTTGCTATTATATTGCCATGCTATGCTCGTAGACGTGGATTGGGTTTGAGTGATATACATGACAGATGTGAGATTGTTAATAATGGTTTACTTAAGGTGGCAACTAAAACTCACATCTGGGTGGATTGAGGTACCTGGGTATTCCAGGATTGCCTGTTTTTCTTTTGGACCGCCACCCAGGTTCAAAGGGATCATGAGATTATTCATGCTAGAAACTTCCGTGTGCAGCCGCAAGCTATTATGGGCTCTAGCATAGTTGACTAAGTTGTGTGAACTCTTACAGTGGTAGACTAGCAGATGTAGGGGAAAGTAGGTGTAACTGTCTACCCATACGTAAGGTGCAAACACTTCTGAAAGAGTGTGTCTCGGTCATCCGTTTCTCAAACATCATGTAGTGCGAGAATCAAGCGGAGGCGATCGAGTCTTGTGGGGAAAAGTGCACAAACCTCTGCAGAGTGTACAAACTAATCATGGTTAGCCGTGTCCCCGGTTATGGACAACTTGAGTATCTAGTGCTTGGATTATCATGTGAATCTCATCACCATGTTACCTTTAATTAATTTTGCTGGGTTAATGATGATTCTTAATTGGGATTGAGATGCTGTCAACCATCTCAATGTTTCACAACCACCATGATAGTTAAATAAAATTTATTCCTTTGCAGTAGGGAAAAATTGGCTTTTCGCAAAAACTTTAACCATAGAGCTTCCACCAGCCATATATGCATGTAGTATAGCCTTATTATTGTTCATTTTTCTCTATGTGTTACTTTGCCAGCATATTCTATGTGCTGACCCGTTTTCGGGCTGCAACGTTTCATGTTGCAGACTTTTCAGACGACGAGTAAGGTGCCTTAGGTCATGGACTCACTTATCTTCCAAGTCTTCCGCTGTTATCGTTTTTAGATGGCCTTAAGCCATATTTATCATACTTAATCTCTTTGGAGATATTCGATGTAATAAGTGTGTGATTGCTACTCTATTATAAATCCTCCATTTGTACTGTGCGTGTCAGCATTACTGATCCAGGGATGACACTGGTGCACAGCAGCACAGACTATTTGAGGTCTGGTCGCTACAAAAGGTGGTATCAGAGCACACGCTGACTGTAGGACACGACCACTAAGCTTAAGCCCTAGAAAGCTTCTCTCTTCTCATTTCTGACCCCTCTCCACTTTCTATTCTTTTAGGAATGGCGGATGCAAGGAGCAAGTTCATGCAACCCGATGAAGACACGCCTTTTGGTCGACACTTCAAGGAAGTCACTAAGTATTTGAACATAGGAATACCAAGCATCACCGGAACCTACAACGCCACATTGCCCGAAGAGGAGAGCTGGAAGATTCAAGTTCACATTCCAGGAAGGACGTTTATGCCAGTTACTGAACCCATAAGATTGGTTTTCGAAGCACCAACCTGGAGTTTAGGGAAGAGCATGGCCGCACACATCGCCATGGGACGCATTGGAGAAGTCTACCATCAGGAGCTTAAGGATACAATTTATCAGATTTGTGGACGCCGAGACGCGCAATGGGAGATGATCAGAACCAAGAAGGATGGATCAATCGCAGCTTTCATCCAGGAGCAAAACCAACATATTCGTCGCCAGGAGAACCAGATGTGCACGGACAAGGAAGAACTGAAGAAGGCATTAACCAAGATCAAGGAGCTGGAGGAAGAACTCAAGGCTACACGCGAGGATTATATGGAGGAAATCATCGCACTAGTAGGGAAGAATGACGACCTGGAGAAGAAGATTGGAGTATTCATGGGAAATCCAGTGCCAAAAGCAAAGGATGACGAATGCACTTGTCCGGATAACTACATCATCATCGACGACACCGACTCGGAACCAAGTGAAGATGACTATGTTGATGAAGCTGGAGCAGACATCATGGAGTCTTCAACTGATCAGAATTTCTAGTAGACTACCAAATCAGTAGTAGTTTTCCCCCATTTAATAGTATAGTTCAAGCACTTTTGTAACGCTAGTTAGATCGATTGTTATGCCTTGTTTGAATTGATTGAGTGATATTGATTGTATTTGTCTCATGAGCATATGGGTAGTGTTTTCCCTCTAGACCTCATTCTATTCTTAACTCTCATCTTTTTCTAACCCATCAGATGCCTCCGAGACGCGACACCGGATTTGTTTTCCCACCGGAGATCACCCAGTTGATTCAGCAACAGAATGCCCTGATGCAAGTGTTAGTGCAGAACCAAGGCAACAACAACAACCCACCGCCACCACCACCTGTTGATCACTTAGCCCGTTTCTTAAGGCTAAACCCGCCGGTGTTTTCCAGTAGCACCGAGCCGATTGTTGCAGATGATTGGCTCCACAAAGTTGGAAGGGAGTTGACCACTGCAGGATGCACAGATGCGAAAAGAGTGCGTTTTGCCGCACATCAGCTTGATGGACCCGCAGTATCATGGTGGGAGAATTATACAGCCACGCACCCTATTGACACTGTCACATGGGACTAGTTTCAGCAAGCTTTCCGTACAGCACATGTTTCAGCAGGAGCTATGGCTATGAAGAAGCGTGAGTTACGCAACCTACGCCAAGGAGGATGCACCGTAGGCCAGTATGTGGAAGATTTCAGTAAGTTAGCACGTTATGCACCAGATGACGTTGCTACAGATGCTGCTAAGCAGGAGAAATTTTTGGAAGGACTGAATGATGAACTGAGTATGCAGTTGATGGTAGCAACCTTCAACAACTACCAGGAGCTGGTAGATAGAGCTCTCATGATTGAAGGGAAGCAACAGCAGATTGAAAACTGTAAGAGGAAGTATGGACAAGGGAAGTACAATTCTGGAGCTCAGCCGAAGCCACGATTTGCCCCGAAACCAGGAGGACAGTTTCAGCATACCCATGGAGGAGGTAGTTCGCACAACCATAATGGCTCTAAAATGGTAATGGGAATGGAGGAAGCAACGGACAGAACCGCACCAACCCATCTACCCCAGCCAAGAGGGACCTGAGCCAAGTCACTTTCTTTAAGTGCCAGAAGACTGGACATTATGCCAATGAATGTCCTGAAGCCCAAAATGGAAATGGCAATGGAAGCTCTGGGAAGAAGCCGAACCCGTTCAACAAAGGACACGTGAACCACGTGAGCGTGGAGGAGGTTGAAGCACAGCCTGATGCAGTAATAGGTAAGTTTTTGGTTAAGTCATTTGCTGCAACCGTTCTTTTCGATACTGGTGCATCGCATTCATACATATCAAGGGGATTTGTGAATAAGTTTAAGCTGTCCACCCAAGTTCTCAAAACCCCTATGTTAGTAACCTCGCCAGGAGCAGAGTATATGGCAAGCCAAGGATGTTTTCAGATACCATTGGCAATTGGTAGGCATGTTTTCCCCTCAGACCTAATAGTTTTGGAGTCGCAAGGTTTGGATGTGATTTTGGGAATGGATTGGCTATCGTTGTATGGAGGAAACATCGATTGTGCCAACAAGACGATTCTGCTTACCACCCCAGAAGGAAAAAGGATCAAGTATGTATCCAGGCATATGCCGAAGAGGACTCAAGTGAATTCCTTATCAGGAGTTGTACAGGAGGAAGTACAAGTGGTGAAAGATTATCCGGATGTATTTCCAGAAGAGCTGCCAGGCATGCCACCAGATAGAGACATTGGGTTCTTGATTGAACTTTTGCCAGGCACAGGGCCAATATCTAAGAGACCGTACAGGATGCTCGCAAAAGATTTGGAGGAAATTAAGAAGCAGATCAAGGAGTTACTGGATAAAGGCTATATTCGCCCAAGTTCGTCACCTTGGGGATCACCAGTACTTCTAGTGGAGAAGAAAGATGGATCGCTGAGGATGGTTGTTGATTACCGTGGATTGAATGAAGTGACCATCAAAAACAAGTACCCACTGCCGATGATCAATGATTTGTTTGACCGCCTACAAGGAGCTAAAGTATTTTCCAAGATCGATCTACGATCAGGATACCATCAGTTAAAGATTCGAGAGCAGGATATACCTAAGACGGCTTTTACCACCAGATATGGATTATATGAGTATACCGTTATGTCATTTGGTCTGACTAACGCACCTGCCTATTTCATGAACCTGATGAACAAAGTGTTTATGGAGTTTTTGGATAAGTTCGTCGTGGTGTTCATTGATGATATTTTAGTCTTTTCCAAGAATGAGGAAGAGCATGAGGTGCATTTGCGATTGGTACTTGAGAAGCTCAGAGAACATCAGTTATACGCCAAGTTCAGCAGGTGTGAATTTTGGCTGAAGGAAGTTGGATTCCTTGGACATGTTATTTCTGGAGAAGGAATAGCAGTAGACCCTGCCAAGGTTGACACAGTGACAAGTTGGGAATCACCCACGACAGTTGGAGAAATCCGGAGTTTTCTTGGACTTGCAGGATACTACCGGAGATTCATCGAGAACTTTTCGAAGATTGCTAAGCCCATGACTGAGCTATTGAAGAAGGACACCAAATTCAATTGGACCGAGGATTGTGAAGCTAGTTTCCAAGAGTTGAAGAAACGATTGGTTACATCACCAGTGTTGATTCTGCCAGATCAACGCAAGGATTATGAAGTTTATTGCGACGCTTCTCGTCGAGGACTTGGAGCAGTGCTTATGCAGGAAGGAAGAGTTGTGTCATATGCTTCACGACAACTTAAACCCCATGAGAAGAATTATGCTACGCATGATTTGGAGTTAGCAGCCGTGGTGCATGCATTGAAGACATGGAGACATTTTCTCATCGGAAACCATTGTGAGGTGTACACAGATCACAAGAGTTTGAAGTATATTTTCACGCAAAAGGAGTTAAACCTCAGACAGAGGAGATGGTTGGATCTCATAAAGGACTATGATATGAGATTGCATTATCACCCAGGGAAGGCTAACGTAGTAGCAGACGCGTTGAGCCGCAAGAGTCATGTCAACACCCTCATGACAGGAGAGTTACCTCAGGAGTTAACCGAGGACCTTCGCGAGCTATGTTTGGAGATAGTCCCAAGAGGCTATTTAGCGACACTGGAGTTTCAGTCTACCTTGATGGAAAGGATCAGAGAAGCTCAGAAGACGGACAAGGAGATTGAAGAGATAAAGGAGAAGATGAGCAAAGGAAAAGCCAAGGGATTTCGTGAGGATGAGCACGATACCTTATGGTTTGAGGACCGCGTATATGTGCCAAATGATCCGGAGATCAGGAAGTTGATTTTGCAAGAAGCCCATGATTCACCGTACTCGATTCACCCAGGGAATACCAAGATGTATTTGGATCTGAAGAATACTTTCTGGTGGACCGGAATGAAGAAGGATATTGCAGAGTATGTGGCAGTTTGTGATGTATGTCAGAGAGTGAAGGCAGAGCATCAGAAGCCAGCAGGATTGCTACAACCATTGCCGATACCCGAATGGAAGTGGGAGAAAATAGGCATGGATTTTATCACGGGATTACCCAGGACTCGTTCAGGCTATGACTCGACATGGGTTGTAGTCGACCGTTTGACGAAAGTGGCTCATTTCATTCCAGTGAAGACCACTTACACCAGTGCTAAGTTGGCAAAGATATACATGACCCGGATCGTATGTTTGCATGGAGTTCCGAGGACCATTGTATCAGACAGAGGAACCCAATTTACCTCGAAGTTTTGGAAGTAGTTACATGAAACATTGGGAACCAGGCTAGAATTTAGCACAGCTTTTCACCCACAGACAGATGGACAGACCGAGAGAGTCAACCAGATTTTGGAGGACATGTTAAGAGCTTGTGCACTAGATTATGGATCTAGTTGGGACGACAATTTGCCATATGCAGAGTTTTCGTATAACAACAGTTATCAGACCAGTTTGAAGATGGCCCCTTTCGAAGCCTTGTATGGAAGGAGGTGTAGAACACCGTTGTTATGGGACGAAGTTGGAGACCGTCAGTTGTTTGGACCAGATTTGATTAAGGAGTCTGAACAAAAAGTAAGGTTTATTCGCGATAGGCTCAAGGTAGCCCAGTCCAGGCAGAAGAGTTATGCTGATTCTAAACGAAAGGAGACAGTTCATGAAGTTGGAGACCGAGTTTATCTTCGAGTATCACCACTTCGAGGAGTGAAGCGTTTTGGAGTTAAGGGAAAGTTAGCGCCTCGTTTTATCGGACCATACAGAGTTTTGGAACGTATGGGAGAGGTTGCCTACAAGCTGGAATTGCCCGGAGGATTGTCAGGAGTTCATGACGTATTTCACGTTTCCCAGTTGAAGAAGTGCCACGCAGAGATGGCTGAGATACCACTGAGAGATACTGTGCCACTGGAAGCAATTCAGCTGGAAAGTGATTTGACCTATGAGGAGAAACCCGTTAAGATTCTTGAGTATGCCAGCCGAGTTACCCGCAGTAAGGTTATCAAGTTTTGCAAAGTCCAGTGGAGTCACCACACGGAAGATGAAGCCACCGGGGAGCGAGAGGAAGATCTACGGAAGGACCACTCCCACCTGTTTTCTAGCCAACCCGAATCTCGAGGGCGAGATTCATCTTAAGGGGGGTAGGTTTGTAACATCCCAAATTTTCAATTTGGTATGTTATACATAGATCATCATTGCATATCATATTTTATTGCATTTTGACAAATCCTCGATAAATCCTAAGCAACTCAAGGACCCTCGGAGAGAGTTGGGGATTTTCCCGATTTTTCATATTTGATTTTCATCGAATAATAAAACGAGGATTTTTGGTTTTAATTATTTTTCTCTCTGGAAAAATATTTCTTTTAAAAACAAATGAGAGGAGAAAATATGACTTCTCCAAAAAAAATGAAATACTGGAGGAAAAATGATAAAATCATTTATTGGATTTTATTCGGATTTTATTTGCAATTATAATTGCATTAAAAATATTGCATGTTTTCAAAAATTTATTTTTGTGTCAAAAAAATGTTCACCCTGTTCTAAATATTCTAACTAGACGGGAAAAATTTGTTTTTATCTTTTTTGGACTTTTATTTATTTTTTTACGAATTTTTCCGCGGAACATATTTAAAAAAAAATCCGCGCCGCGCCCGGCCGGGCCGAAGCCCAGCCGAGCCGCCGGCCCGCCCCGCGTCGTCCTCCCCGCGTACGCCAGCGCCGCCGCTCGCCGAGTCCGGCTCAAGCACGGGACCCCGCCGCCTTGCCCCCTCCTCCAAGCCGCTGCCCCCCTCCATATATACCCGCCGCCCCCCCTCTTCTCACCCCGCCGCCGCCCGCACCTGCCCCACACCCCGCCGCCGCCGGAGCCGAAGCTCGAGGCCGCCGCCGCTCGCCGTTCGCCGCCCCCTCGTCGCCCCGAGCACCCCCGAGCCCCGCCGCACCCCGCCGCCCTCGCCGGAGCAGCCGGAACCCCGCCGTAGCCCCGCCCCGACGAGGTATACCTCGCCGCCGTTTTGCCGGTTTTGTTTTAAAAAAAAACCGTTCGTTTAAAAAAAACCTAGATCGGTTTTTTTTCGGTTTTGTTATTTTGTGAGCGTTCACCGACTCGTTCGTTTTAGCGAACGCGTTCGTCAGATTTTCTCTGTTAACGAACGTCCGTTCTTTAACCGTTCGTCCATTTTTCTTTTTCGTCGGATTTTTCCGCGATTATCTCAGATCTCGATTTCTGATCGAATCTTCGTTTCTGTTTAACTTTTCGCTCGTATATCGGAATCAGGTGATTCAAGCGCCTAGAGTTTCGTCTCGAAATTCTCTTTCCGTTTAACCTACTCAAACAAGTTTTTGCTACTATAAAATTTGACCTAGATCCATATTAGTAAACGAAGATTGTTTCTTTCGCAGTTTGACTTTCGTTGCTTCGTTCGAGTTGATTCTTTTTGCAAACCGGAGTTCTTAAGTTGAACTTTCTGGTTGGATATTTTATTCGAGTTTTACCTGTGCATTAGATGAGTACTGATTGTCTGCTTGTTTGTTTGCGATAGAGTACCCGGAGTGTGCCGCTTGTTACTTCGAATCGCTAGGTTTCGCGGATCATCAGCAAGGCATGTAACACTTTGATCATACCCTTCCATACCCAGTTTTTATTGCATTAGATCTATTCCTCAAACATTGCATGATTAGGATCTAATTAAATTGTGGGTTTTGGGAAGTAGTTGAGGTAGTACCTATTACCTGTCTCAATTATCAAACCCTTGGGAGTTACTTCTACGTTTGCTATTATATTGCCATGCTATGCTCGTAGACGTGGATTGGGTTTGAGTGATATACATGACAGATGTGAGATTGTTAATAATGGTTTACTTAAGGTGGCAACTAAAACTCACATCTGGGTGGATTGAGGTACCTGGGTATTCCAGGATTGCCTGTTTTTCTTTTGGACCGCCACCCAGGTTCAAAGGGATCATGAGATTATTCATGCTAGAAACTTCCGTGTGCAGCCGCAAGCTATTATGGGCTCTAGCATAGTTGACTAAGTTGTGTGAACTCTTACAGTGGTAGACTAGCAGATGTAGGGGAAAGTAGGTGTAACTGTCTACCCATACGTAAGGTGCAAACACTTCTGAAAGACTGTGTCTCGGTCATCCGTTTCTCAAACATCATGTAGTGCGAGAATCAAGCGGAGGCGATCGAGTCTTGTGGGGAAAAGTGCACAAACCTCTGCAGAGTGTACAAACTAATCATGGTTAGCCGTGTCCCCGGTTATGGACAACTTGAGTATCTAGTACTTGGATTATCATGTGAATCTCATCACCATGTTACCTTTAATTAATTTTGCTGGGTTAATGATGGTTCTTAATTGGGATTGAGATGCTGTCAACCATCTCAATGTTTCACAACCACCATGATAGTTAAATAAAATTTATTCCTTTGCAGTAGGGAAAAATTGGCTTTTCGCAAAAACTTTAACCATAGAGCTTCCACCGGCCATATATGCATGTAGTATAGCCTTATTATTGTTCATTTTTCTCTATGTGTTACTTTGCCAGCATATTCTATGTGCTGACCCGTTTTCGGGCTGCAACGTTTCATGTTGCAGACTTTTCAGACGACGAGTAAGGTGCCTTAGGTCGTGGTCTTATACTCAGTGATGCCGCTGGAGTTGATGGACTCACTTATCTTCCAAGTCTTCCGCTGTTATCGTTTTTAGATGGCCTTAAGCCATATTTATCATACTTAATCTCTTTGGAGATATTCAATGTAATAAGTGTGTGATTGCTACTCTGTTATAAATCCTCCATTTGTACTGTGCGTGTCAGCATTACTGATCCAGGGATGACACTGGTGCACAGCAGCACAGACTATTTGAGGTCTGGTCGCTACAAAAAGAAGAGAAGATACTCCTAAAAGAAGAAGTAGAAGAGAAGAATCACCACCAAGAGAGAGGAGTAGAGATGATCGTTATGAACGAAGAACCTTTCGGAGAAGCAAGGATTTGGAAAGGAAGGACAAATCATCAAAGAGCTACACCAAACAAAGACATCAAGCTCACGTTGGTGAATGGGTATCCGACTCCGACTTCGACCATCACTCCAAAAGAAGTTATCACTCTGACTCCGAATATACTCAAGATGAAGGTGTTGCCGGTCTAGCACTTGTGTCAACCAACTCCTACGACATATTTGACACACCAAATGAAGGAATTGGAAGATGCTTCATGGATAAAGGCCCAAAGGTATCACACCCCGAGTATGTTGATTTCAGTAGTGATGAAGATGATTTGCTATGAGATGATGATTTACTTATTGACAACTCTAGTTATGAAAACTATGATGAACTTGCTTTTAATCATGCTAATCAAGATAAAATGAATGACGATGATAAGAAGGAGATTGAGCGTCTAACTAAAGAGCTAAACACTCTTAAGTTAGCTCATTAAACTACCTTGGAAGATCATCGAGAACTTTTAAAGACTCATGAGAAGCTACACTTTGAAAAGCTCAACCTTGAGCAAGAGCATGAGTTCTTAAAAGAATCAATGATGATCTTCGCAAGAAAAGTTCTTCTTACATTGCCAAGCGTTTGCTCTTGTCTACTTACATGCCACAAGTTAAATCTAGCAACAAGAGTAAGAAAGATTCTTCATCTAGTAGTAACAATAATCATGATAAGTCCAATGTTGTTGCTTCTAGTAGTTCTCTTGATTCCACTAATGATTCTCTTAGCCAAGTTACACTTGAGCAAGAAAATAGCTTATTGAAGGGAATTATAGAGAAAGGTGTTTACAAGAGCCTTGCCGGAAGGAAGCAATTTGAGGAAATTGTACGCAAGCAAGGAAGTCACCGGAAGAATCAAGGTGTTGGTTTTGAACAAAAGTTCAATGCCAATGGAGTTGAGTGGGAAGAAGATCAATACCCCAAGACGAAGTTTTTTCCTCAACAAGAGAAGTATGATCCTACCTCTTTCCAAGGAACACAAGCTCAAGATGATTTTCCACCACAAGACCACAAGCAAAAAGGCAAGGACAAGATTCAAGAGGAGATTGCTGCATTTGAAGAAGCTCCCAAGGCCTTGGTCAAGTGGGTTCCCAAGACTACATCAAGTTCAACTACATCAAGTACGACTACAACTCCAAGGATTCCCATAACGATGATGTGGATCCCGAAGAAGAAGAACCAGAGAGTTCTTGAGGGTGACTCCGCCAACATACTTCACTCATATCCTTTGGCGAGGACATGTGCAAACAACTTCCACATCTTGCACTAGTTCAAGGAGTCACAAACCCTCTTGTTGGTAAGACAAGGGACAAGGTAACCTAATGCTTTCATGGACATCATCTATGTGTACATCACTCTATGTCTATGGATATCATTGTTTGTTCCTTGTGGGACTAACCCATGTAGGTATTGAAAGTGCAGCTCACTCCAATGGATTGCTCCAAATGATCTACATCAACATTGAGCGTCCACATCTTCAACACCTACATGAAGTCATCATCGACAAAACCCAAGGTTAGTTCATCCCTCTTAGGGGGGATAGCACATCTAGTGGGAGCTTTACTCTAATCAATTGAGCTAAAGCAACTCTAATGATGTGAACACAACAATGCTTTATGTAAAAGTGGTAACCCCACATGTGCTTAAACGATGAGTATGACCTATGATCAAATGTTCTCATTTGACTCCTAAGTCAATATACTCATATATAGATGACCTAGTCATCGCCAATTGCTTGATAGATGCTAGAGTGTTTGTGCATGCCTTGTCACATATTTCATTTGCCATTTTATTGTGTGAGCATGTTGGTTGCATATTTTACTCATTCGAGGACATCCATTTGTTGTTTTGATTGTTTGGCTTTTTCTCTTTTGACAAATGGATGGACAAGAATGCCTAAGAACACCCTCTAGCTATCTATGCTCTTCTCATCTCAAAGTCTATTCATGCTACATCACAAAGTTTGATCAAGTCAGATTCGAACCACTCTGTGTGAGGAGAACTCGGAGTCCCCGATTCGTCATAGACTTAAACTTCCAAAACCTCTTTGTGCATTTCGGTATGACCGAATCATCCACTTCGGTCACACCGAGTTCACTAAGTTGATCTAGGTTTTCCATCTCGGTGCAACCGATTTGAACTTTTTGGTCACACCAAGTTGCAGTAACCGCTTCCGATTCTGCATCCCGGTGCCACCGAGTTGTTCCACTCGGTCACACTGACAGGGTCGGGATATATAAACCCACGGGTGAGATTTTGGAAATTTCTTCAAACTCCTCAGCCCGCGCGTGTATCCTGCTCTGCCTCCTTGGGTCTCCGGATCGTCTCCTCGCCGCCAGCGACCTCCCGCCGCTAGTTTCCATTGCTGTCAATGGATTTCTGCTCCGCCGTTGCTGCCGTAGCGAACCTCCGCCGAACTAGGGTATGGGTTCGACTCTATGTGCTAATTCCTTAACTCCGATTCATAGCACATTGCTTTGCCATGATCTTTACCACGTATGCAAACAATCTATCCACAACAAACATCCGTTAGGTTAGATTTGATTAAAAAGTTAGGGTTAGATCTCCGCCGAACTCATCTCGGACCGACCGAGTTGGAGAAATCGGTCTCACCTATTTGGCTTAGGCCATTGCACATGCGTGTTCGGTCTGACCAAAAATTGCAAATCGGTTCGACCGAGTTCGACTCTTTGTGAAACCCTAGCAATCTCAGTGCCACCGAACTGTGACTCGGTCTGACCGAGTTCACTAGTTTAGGTTCCAAAATTGCTTCGGTATCACCAAGTTTAACAAATCGGTAGCTCCGAAATGCTTTCTGTGGAGAACTAAAACTAAGTTTTTAAGTCATCTGTTTTGGAAAAACTCTACACTTTGTGATGCTCGTCCACTCTACCTCATCTACATCTATTCACAGGGTCTGCTGTCAGTGAGATTGCCAAGATGTCTGACCAGAGTGACAGTCAGAACAGATCTGAAGAACAAGTGCAATTGAGTGAGGGTTCAGATCCCTGAAGCAGCTATGATGAGGGCAGCAGGAGCACACCTAGTAACTTGCCCAAGGCAGCCACTAGAGCAAGGAAGAAGAGAACCTCAGACTCTGAGGATGAGGACTATGTGGCTGTTGAGGATGAGGCCACCTCAAGGAAGAAAGTCTTGAAGAAGGAGTATGGCACAACTGCTGCAACAAAGCCAGGGTTGAACAAGAAGGCACCTGCCAAGAGAATCCCAATGTTAACCAAGGAAAGTTCCAACAGGAGAAACTATGAAATTCACCACAGAATCAGATGATGGTGAAGCAGCAGGAGATGACAAGAAAAAGAAGAGGGCAAGAACCACTACTGCAAAAGTTCTTGGAAAGTCAACTATGGTAAGAGATTAAGAGGAAGAAGAAGAGGATGCTGCACCAGCACCCAAAGCTCAGAAGCTTATGGGAGATGCTATCAAGTCAGGGGCTGCTCCATCAAAGCCCAAGACTGCTCCCAAAGCAACAGCTCAAGCTCGGAAGCCTACTAAGCCTAAGAGAAACACTAGAAATATTCCTGCAGAAGAGAAGAACAAGGCCCCAGTGCCTCAGGCTGAAGAAGACGATGATGAAGCCCTAGTGCTAAGGAAACTGAAACCCAAGATTCCAGACCACAGTGATGCTCATCCAGTGGCTGAGGACATGCACATTAGAAAAGATGCTGGACTGAGATTGTGGAGATAGTCTGATCCCTATGCTGTGAGGAGGAGGACTGCAGTTGACTACAGGTTTCATACAAAAGAACAACAAGACTTCTATGAGACTATTTTGCTTGACAAGAAGCCAATTGTCTGTGACATGAGATGGGTTGATTGGGAATACATCAAGGAGAATGAAGTTCACTTCCCAGGAGTATATGACAGCTTCAAAGCATGTGGAGTAGATAAGTTTGTTGGGCAGAAGCTCACAAAATGGAATGATGAGCTAATCATGTAGTTTTATTCCACTGCCTACTTCTATCCAGATGGGAAGATAGTATGGATGTCTGAAGGTACAAGGTACCAATCTACTGTTGAAGAATGGGCTGGATTGATCAATGCTCCAGAAGAACATGAGGATGACTTGGATGTGTATGCCAAGAAGAAGAAAGACCACAACACTATGGAAAACATGTACAAAGAGATCCCTGATAAAGCTTTGGAGACACACAAGCTTGGGTATGTACATTACTTGTTGTCTGGTTTGCCTAGCATCAACACCATCCTAAGGCACACCTTGCTACCCAAGTCAGGAGATCACAAGATGATTAGAGGACATTCCATCAACCTGTTGCAAATCTTTGATGTTCCTCAAAAGTTTAAAGTCATGAGCCTGATTGTAGAGACAATCAAGAGGACAGCTGCTAACCAAAAGAGAAGTTGTGGGTATGCTCCACATATTTAGGAGCTCATCAATTCTAAGATGGGCACAGGAACATACTTGTTGGACAAAGAGCATTTACCCTTGCTCCGAGAGTTTGAAGATAATGAAGTTGTCATGAATGAGAATGAACCTTCATCAGCTCAAGCACAAGAGAAGAGAGCTAAAGCTAAGACAGAGAAAGCTGCCAAGATGCCAAGTGTTGAGGAAGCATCTCAAGTTTTCCTGAAGAGCAAGCAAGATCAGCTGGCCTATCTGATCCAATCTACTTTGAGGATTGAGAAGGGCTTGGCCACCCTGACTCAAAATCAGGAGAGCTTGGAGAGGATCATAGAAACAAAATTTTATGATCTTGATCTGAAGGTTACTGAGATACAAACAGCAGTTGAGCAGCTCCAGGAGGAAGCCGAAGAGAGGAAAGGAAAGGCAACTACTGATGCTTTTCAGCGAGTGCCTAAAGGTCAGAGGTCTGCTGCAGTGCCAATACCAGATACTAGAGCTACAGCGTCAGCACCAGCAGCTACAGCTTCAGTGCCACCTCCAACAGCCACTCCACTAGCTCCAACTACATCAGCAGATGCCTTCGTCCTTGGAGTTCTCTCTACACCACCTCTCAAAGACCAAGCCTGAGAGACGCATAGCATTATGCATTTTCGAACTTTTTGGTAACTTGTTGCCAACGGGGGAGAAGTGTATAGATCATAGGCTTTGAGAGAGAGTGTTTTGCTTCTTTGTCTCTCTTGCTTTTGGTTGAACTTTTTGTGTGCTTCGTTGATACTCTATGTCTGTGTGAGATACTTGTTTGATCATGTGTTTGATCATGTGCTACTTTAATGCTTGCTTGGATGATATTATCTCTTATATCTTTTATATGATCATTCACTTTTCTTGGTGATGAGTGCATGCTTTTCATTTTCATCATTTTGAGCGCTCCACCAAGATGTATGTGACATGGAAGAGTGACCCATGATCCTAATCGATTGTTCATTTGCATTCAAGAGCAAATTTTAAGTAATGCACAAATTTAGGGGGAGCTCTTGCTGATCACATACTTCTCAAAGCGACGATGTATTTCAATCTTATTATCATTTGTCGAAGCTTTGATCTATATGCTGTCATCAATTACCAAAGAGGGGGAGATTGAAAGTGCAACTATCACTGGGTGGTTTTGGTAATTCCTAACAACATATAGCTCATTGAGCTAATGTTATTTCAATATAAATATTTCAGGAAAGCTCAATGATTGGCATGGCATGTATTAGGAATGTGTACCCCTCAAAATGCTAAGGACATATATTGGCTCAAGCTCAAGACTCTACATTTTACTTTTAGTGATCCAAGATCACATTGAGTCCATAGGAAAAGCCAATACTATTAAAAGGGGACGAGGTGTTGCTTAATGGTTTACTTGCTCAAAATGCTTAGTGATATGCTCCAAAAACCCTCAACCACTTTCTCATATCCACATATGTCTCAAACCAAAAGTCAAACTCGGCTGTCGGTGTCAAAACTGGCGGATCTCGGGTAGGGGGTCCCGAACTGTGCGTCTAAGGCGGATGGTAACAGGAGGCGGGTGACACAATGTTTACCCAGGTTCGGGCCCTCTCAATGGAGGTAATACCCTACTTCCTGCTTGATTGATCTTGATAATATGAGTATTACAAGAGTTGATCTACCACGAGATCGTAGAGGCTAAACCCTAGAAGCTAGCCTATGATTATGATTGTTGTTGTCCTACGGATTAAACCCTCCAGTTTATATAGACACCGGAGGGGGCTAGGGTTACACAGAGTCGGTTACAAGGGAGGAGATCTACATATCCGAATTGCCAAGCTTGCCTTCCACGCAAAGGAGAGTCCCACCTGGACACGGGACGAAGTCTTCAATCTTGTATCTTCATAGTCCAACAGTCCAGCCAAAGTATATAGTCCGGCTGTCCGAGTACCCCCTAATCCAGGACTCCCTCAGTATCCCTTGAACCAGGCTTCAATGACGATGAGTCCAGCGCGCAGATTGTCTTCGGCATTGCAAGGCGGGTTCCTCCTCCGAATACTCCATAGAAGATTTTGAACACAAGGATCATGTCTGGCTCTGCAAAACAAATTCCACACACCACCGTAGAGAGTATAATATTCCACAAATCTAATCTTCTGACAAATTTCATAGCGTGACATCACACCACGGCCCGGTCATTATTCCAACCGTTTTTCTCAACCAGCTACTGCACATATTGCGAGGCCATTTTCTTGGCATGTCTTGTCGAAGCAGAGATCGTGTCCCCTCATCACGGGATTCTCATCAATACGGATGTGGGTAACCCAACCGTGCCTGCTGGTATGACTCCTCAATTTTAGGCAAGTTCTAAACGGCCACGCGGAGGATGCTTGATATTCACCCTCTTTATAAAGGGGCCAAGGCCGGTCCTTTTCTTCTCGTGCTCGATCCTTCCCTTCTCCCACCTCGAATTCCAACATCCAAGGCTCAGGCTAAGCGCTTCGGACCTTCAATCATGTCCGGATCCAACCTTCAAGGCCGGTGGATGGCCTCCTCTGTCACAGAGGAGGACATCAAGAAGCTAAGAGAAGCTAGGTATCTGACCGCCGAAATCTTGCACAGGCTGCTTGCTCAAGGGCAGGTTATCCCCACTCCCGAACCCAACGAGAGTGTCGTATTTGTTTCCCACTTCCTCCGAGGGCTAGGCTTTAGTCTTGATCCCTTTGTTAGAGGGCTTATGTTCTATTACGGGCTCGATTTCCATGATCTAGCTCCAGATTCCATCCGTCACATCTCATCGTTTATCGTCGTGTGTGAGGCCTTCCTCCGCATCACCCCACACTTCGGCTTATGGCTCAAGACCTTCAATGTGAAGCCGAAGATGATCGATGGGCGACACGTAGAATGCGGAGGTGCCATAATAAGCAAAGGCGCAGATGCTCCATGGCCAAAGGGTTCCTTCCCGGAGATGTCCGGCTTATGGCAGCGGGAGTGGTTTTACATCACAGCTCCCCGAAGTGCTAAGTGGGTAGCTGCCCCCGCCTTCTGTTCGCCCCCCCCGCCGCAACTGGCGTCATGGGTCAACAAGGGGCTGGACTGGGGGTCAGTTAATGACGTGCCGACATTGCAGAGTCGCATCCGAGATCTCCTCAAGAGAGATGTCAGCCTTGTCAAGGTAATGCAAGTCATGCTAGTTCGTCGGGTCCTGCCATGCCAACGCCGACCTCTCCGTATGTGGGAGCTCAACCCGGAAGGACCGCGAGCTATTCAGCAATTCTTCGGCATGACGCTCGAAGAGATGTATGGATTGTTCTTCGGATCACGAATAAAGTGTCCGCACACCATCGAGGATGTGGGTCTAAACTGCAATCATCCAGATACCCACGTAAGTAATTCCGCGGCCGAACATGCTGTCTTGTTATTTGCCACAACATCATTCTGAAAAAATCGCTCTTTGACCAGGACTGGATAAAAAAGGCGAAGATGATCAGGTGTTCGGCCCCCCTTCCCGAAGGCTCACCGGATCCTGTACTAGCCAGGATGCTTGAGCACACACCTTATCAAGTGCCATCAGAGGAAGATAAATGGAGGAATAAAGAAGCCGAAAGCGGGCCTCACGCATTACTCATCCAAACCGGGGGAATTAGTGTCTCCGCAAAGGAGGATAATCGGGGAGAAGAATCTAAAATTCCCTCTCCCCAAGGAAGGAAAAGGACCGCCTCTGAAGACTTGGAAACGAGGGAAGAAACCTTCGTCAGGGGGCCCTGCCTCGGAGGGCGTCCTTACCGCACCGTGCCCGCAAGGGGGTCAGCCCTCCACCGAGCTGTAAGTGAACAAGAGTACTTTTGGTAAATATATCCTGCTTCATCTCCGAGGACAATAACCGAGACGTATGTCTTGCAGTTCGGATCGTAGCCCTTCTCGACAGAGTTCGTCTTCGGGGGATCTTCTTTCGGAGATGATGGAGAGCGAAATGCCTCCCCCTGTCTCCTCGCCTCATGAGGCAGACGACCCTGAGGTATCTTCATGGAGGATTTCTCCTGATCCGCCAAGGCCAGAAGGTAACCCTTCGGCCACCCAAAGTCTGGAGTATTCGGGTCCTAAGGAGAGCAACAGAAAGAGTCCGGGACTGTCCGGTGCATGACCGGACGAACTGATGGGTCTTCTGGAGCAAGCGGCTATCTCAGAGGCGCATCATGCTTTAATGAGTACGGTGGTTGAGAGGATTTCATCCGCCAAAAGTGGGTTGCATGAAGCTTTTATGAGCCTACTACGAGGCTTTGAGGTACGCAAAGTAATATTTCTTTGAAGGTACCGCACACGCTAGGTGTGTCCTATACAGATAGTAGCCCCTGAGACTCTGGTTGCTGTCCAGAGGCGGCAAACAGAGGATCATAGTCCCAGGTAATGATCATGCTGCTTACATGTGCAGGCGGCTGAGGGTCCGACGGCAGGCCGGACTGGTGAGTTTGCCGAACTGAGGTGGCAGCTTGATGCGGCAGATGCCGACATCGTGCTTGTTAACAAGCGGCTTGACGAGGCACAGGGTATGTATTTTCCGGTGGTCAACAGATATTAAGAGGAGCATGATGCTAGTATCTATAATATGCTGTGACTGCAGATGGAGCTGCCGCCGTGGAGACCCTTCGGGCGGAGCTTGCCCGAGCCAAGGAACAAGCCAGGAGAAGTGATGCGGCTGCCCTAAAGGCGGCCGAAGAGTTAAGAGCCAAACAGGCTGCTTATCGCTAGAGCGAAGATAAAATAGCCAAGATGGATACCGCCGACCGGTACGAGCTTCTTGAAAAGGAAAGCCAAGCGAAAGCGGTGGACCTGAAGAAAGACATGGTAGCAGCCAAGGAAACCCGCTCTAAAATCAGAGCAGCGAAAGAGGAGCTTCGTCAAGCCGGAGATATCACGGCTGGGAATCCCTTTTTGTTGCGGACGAAGTTCGGAGATCCGAAGTATGCCCCTCTGGATCAATTATGGAGTGCTGCAGACGCGTACTTGGACTTGGCAACGAGGGTTGCTGATGCGACTGAGTTTTTTAAAGATCAGAAAGATCATGAAGTGGAAAGGTTGTTCTAGTCACAGTTCAGTGCTCCCACGCGTCCGCTGCTGCTAAATGAACAAATGGCCGAGTGGGCTGAGCTCCATAGGTTGTCCAGACTTGCCATGAGGTCTGTCGTGGATCATCTTTGGCCGGAGGGACCAAGGCCGAATAGTTATTTTGGTTTAGTGCAACGATTCCTTGGTGCTGTGCCGCATATCGACGCTGTAAAGAGGTCGGCGTGCATAGAGGGTGCGCGGATGGCTCTTGCCCGTGTTAAGACATACTGGGCAGAGATGGAGGCCACCGCTATTGCAACCCAGGATCCGGCCGTAGGCCAGGTCTCTACCGAGCACTATTTTGAAGAAGTCCTAGAAGGTGCTCGTTTAATAGAGGCTCAGTGCTCGAAGAGTATCATGTTCGAGTGACATGTATCCCATTTGTAGAAACAATGCTATTTGGATTATAAAGGCTATGTTTATACTTTTGCCTGAAAGTAATATGATGCCTCATGTGCGGCCGTTTATGTATGTATATAACCTGAAAGTTTGCAGTCGTCGGCTTCAGCCCCCACGCATATAATGCGGGGGTGTTTGGAAAAGCGCGTATTCACACTTGATCCAACGTCTTGGTCCATTAAGGAGGTGATAGCGCAGCGAACAAGGCAATCGGACTATATAGCTTTAACACTTTCACTTAGCCATAGGAGTTTGACGGCGGGGCTACTATATAGCCCCTGGTACTTCCGCGCTCATCCGAATATGGTGTGCGTACATACATGACCGGGAAACCGGTCCTTCCTTAATGCGGAGGAATCGAGAAGATTCCGCGGAGTCATCGAGTGGTTGACCAGTCTCACGCTTTATCATGACAGTCAGTTTTTGGCTTTCTCTACTAAGGTGCTCATCCGGATGAACCAGGGCACAATCGCAGTAGTTCTCCCGGTGCCACCTTAGCCGATAGAGCGGAACGTAAGGTAGCAAAACACGGGAGCCGGGCAAACCCAACTATTGACCAAAGACATGATTCGGAGCTGATGCATATAAGGCCAAACTCGCGACGCCGAACACTCCCTAAGGTATTCGGACTTTACAACATATACTAGGCTGAGTAACGCCCTCGATAATGAGCCCTGAATTTCCAGGTATGTGCATTAGTCTGACGTGACGGAATGTCAATAACGCCAGCATCCCTTTCGGTTGTGTTGAGTATCCGGAGGGTGTAAAGCAACAAGAGACAGTAAAAAGGTTTACACAGGGTCTTAATCTAAAAAGAAACCTTTGAGCGGGGCCCTGCTACACGTCTGCGCCTGTGTCTCCGTTGTGCCGTATCCTGGAAGGGTGTAGCACGATGATCATCTATAAAAGAGAAGAACCCAGGTGAAAGTCTTCGTGCGAAAAATTGGTTATTCTTAATAAACCATTAAAATGCAATCTAAATAGGGTCAAGCCGAACTGTAGTCCTTTTTACATGCGGGAAGCCCCTAGTACCACCTATGGGGTTATATCCGTCGACCCAATCTCAGGTTTATCTAAGCTGTTATAGGTAGTTGTGCGCCAGACTTGTCTAGCCATGTCCGCGATCTTGACGACCGATCATTTATTCTGGTTGGAGAGGTCGTTCAGTGTTCGGATACTAGAGCCGCCGCACATTCTTCCACACGTAAGGAACGCTCTGCGTTTCCGCTAACTATGATGATGCCATGTGGACCGGGCATTTTAAGCTTGAGACAAGCGTAATGCGGTACTGCATTAAAACGAGCGAAGGCCGTTCTTCCGAGTAGTGCGTGATAGCCTCTTCAGAATGGAGCAATGTCGAAGGTTAATTCTTTGCTTCGGAAGTTGTCGGGAGAACCGAATACAACCTCTAGAACTAGAGAGCCCGTGCAGCGGGCCTCTGGGCCTGGGATTACTCCTTTAAAGGTAGTATTGCTTTGGCTAATTCTTGTCGGGTCTATCCCCATTTTGCGGACTGTGTCCTGATATATCAGATTAAGACTACTGGCGCCGTCCATAAGGACTCGGGTGAGATGGTATTCGTCAATTCTTGGGTCTAGCACCAAGGCAGCCGATCCTCCGTGCCGGATGTCATTCGGGTGATCCCTGCGATCAAAAGTGATAGGGCAGGCCGACCAAGGGTTGAACTTGGGGGTGACGGGCTACACGGCGCATATGTCTCGGAGTGCGCGTTTGCTCCTCCTCTTCGTTATGTGAATCATGTTCACTGTTTTGACCTCTAGTGGGAATTTTTGCTGTCCCCCAATGTTTGGCTGGCGAGGCTCATCCTCGTCTTCACTTGGTGTCTCCCCCCTTGCGTTCGGCATTTAGCTTGCCGGCCGCGCAAAAGCGGGTCATAAGGCTTGTTAGGGCTGCCATTGTCCTCGGTTTTTCCTGGCCGAGGTGTCTGGCGAGCCATTTGTCCCAGACACTGTGTTTGAAAGCCGCTAAGGCTTCGGCATCCGGGCAGTCGACGATTTGATTCTTCTTAGTGAGGAGTCTGTTCCAAAGCTTTCGGGCTGACTCTCCGGGCTGTTGAATTATATGACTTAAATCGTCTGCATCCGGAGGTCGGACATAAGTCCCTTGAAAATTAGCCCTAAGAGCATCCTCAAGCTCTTCCCAACTTCCAATTAAGTTTTCAGGGAGGCTTTTCAGCCAGTGCCGAGCTGGTCCTTTCAACTTGAGGGGCAAGTATTTGATGGCGTGGAGATCATCTCCGCGAGCCATGTGGATGTGAAGGATAAAGACCTCTCGTATGCCTCTATGTTCACGGGTTTGAATCCCTCTGGAAATTCGTGATCCAGCACCTCATCGGTGAAGCATAGGGGGTGCGCGGCACCCCTGTATTTGGATGTGTCATGGCATTCTGACGGTTGTAGTGCTCGGTTTTGATTCCGTGCCGGAGCGTGCTTCCTGGATCCGTAGATGGACCTGGTCAGACCGGCTTTTTGGTGCAAGTCCTTACGTAAATCGTGTACTGACTTATGTGCGCCATCGTTAGCCGCCCTATCGCGGCCACGGGGTGGTCGATCCGGCTGATCGGCCGTTTTATTTTTGGCTGTATGGGCTCTAAAGCCTCGTCATCGAATTCCGGCAGCAGCTTGCGCTTTGGATAGCTCTTTGTGTGGCGACTGCCACCCTACTTTTCTTCAGTGTCTAGCACTTTGTTCCATCTACTGTTGAGTGTATTTTGCGTGGCCTTAAGCCTTTGCTTCTGCTTCTTCAGACTCCTCACGGTGGCAATAAGCCTTCTATGGAGGTTCTCTTGCTCCAAATGCATTTCCGGGATGATGTGTGCATCATCGTCCGGACTGTTCTCCTCTCCGGAGACGGGTTGATGAGATTTACCTTCGGCGTCGCCGTGATCGGACAGCGGCTCTGTACTATGTTCGCCGTCCACTGGCTCATCCTGCTCTGTCGCTGGGTCCGTGTGGTCGTCGTTTTCTTTGGAGCCGACCGGGGTATTATTCTTTCTTGCGCTGTTATCGCTGTTTTTGCCGAGGCGGGTTTTGGAGCGGCGCCTACGTCGTCGCTTTTGTTGCTTCTCGAGGGGATTATCCTTCGCTGCATTCTTCCGTTCCTCGTCATTGTTTTCTTTGGGTGTATCCACCATGTATATATCGTGTGATGAAGTGACTGTCCAGCGCCCTGTGGGCGGTGGTTCCTGCTCCTCTCCTGCATCGTCGTCCATACCGTCGATGTCTTCGGAGTCAAAATCAAGCATGTCGGTTAAATCGTCGACAGTGGATATTAAGTGGGTGGTGGGTGGGGAACGAATTTCTTCGTCGTCCGCTTCCCACTCGAGCCGGACATAGTTTGGCCAAGGGTCTCCTGACAAGGAGAGTGCTGAGAAATATCCGCGGAGGTAAACTCCATGATCGGTGCCCAATCAGATTCGATAGGCACGGACGCAAGCGGTTCGGAGCCCGTGGCCGGGGATGAATCCAAGGGTTCGGCAACACAGGTCTCATAAGAGGTGAAGTCAGTATTCGGCTCTAACGCCGCTGAGTGTGCGGCCTGCGTGGCGGGGTCCATCCACCCGTCCTCAGACGGCGCAATCTGCTCCGGATTAAGGGCGGAGTAGCCACAGGTGTGATCTTCCGAACACCGTCCGACGGCTGAGCTAAGTCATGCTCGTCGTGACTGTGCGGCGCACCTGACATGGGCTCGAATCTGTCAAAGATCAAGTCTCTGCGGATGTTGGCGATATAGTTTAAGTTTCCAAACCTGACCTGATGGCCAGGGGCGTAGCTCTCAATCTGCTCTAGATGGCCAAGCGAGTTGGCCCGCAGTACGAAACCGCCGAATACAAAGATCTGTCCGGGGAGAAAAACCTCACCCTGGATCGCATCGTTGCCGATGATCGAAGGGGCCATCAAGCCTTTATCGTGATGGCACAGTGGAACTCTCAATGAAAGCACCAATGTCGGTGTCAAAACCAGCGGATCTCGGGTAGGGGGTCCCGAACTGTGCGTCTAAGGCGGATGGTAACAAGAGGTGGGGGACACAATGTTTACCCAGGTTTGGGCCCTCTCGATGGAGGTAATACCCTACTTCCTGCTTGATTGATCTTGATAATATGAGTATTACAAGAGTTGATCTACCACGAGATCGTAGAGGCTAAACCCTAGAAGCTAGCCTATGATTATGATTGTTGTTGTCCTACGGACTAAACCCTCCGGTTTATATAGACACCGGAGGGGGCTAGGGTTACACAGAGTCGGTTACAAGGGAGGAGATCTACATATCTGAATTGCCAAGCTTGCCTTCCACGCAAAGGAGAGTTCCACCCGGACACGGGACGAAGTCTTCAATCTTGTATCTTCATAGTCCAACAGTCCGATTAAAGTATATAGTGTGGCTATCCGAGTACCCCCTAATCCAGGACTCCCTCATCGGCCCCACCGAAGCCTTCTATCCGGCGCCACCGAGTTCAGTTGTCATATCCACTGCCACAAAACCCTAGTCATTTCGGTCTTACCGATAGGGATCTCGGTCTCACCGAGATGGGATTGAAAACTCTCTATTTCCCTTCGTAACATTTCGGTCCAACCGAGATAACCGATCGGTCCCACCGAGTTCGCAATGCAAACTCTCTGTTTCCCTTTCGTAACATTTCGGTCTCACCGAGATGAGCGAATCGATCCCACCGAGTTTGCCTGACCAACTCTCTGTTAGCTTATTACCAAAATCGGTCCCACCGAGTTTGTGTAATCGGTCTCACCGAGATTACGTTATGCCCTAACCTAATGAAATCGGTCCCACCGAGCTGACATGTCGGTCCCACCGAAAAGCCTAACGTTCACATTTTGAACTAGATCGGTCTGACCGAGTTTTGTTATTCGGTCCCACCGAGTTTTGGTGATTTGTGTGTAACGGTTAGATTTTGTGTGGAGGCTATATATACCCCTCCACCCACTCTTCATTCGTGGAGAGAGCCATCAGAACATGCCTACACTTCCATCATACATTTTCTGAGAGAGAGAACCGCCTACTCATGTGTTGAGGTCAAGATATTCAATTCCAACCATATGAATCTTGATCTCTAGCCTTCTCCAAGTTGCTTTCCACTCAAATCATCTTTCCACCAAGTCCAAATCTATGAGAGAGAGTTGAGTGTTGGGGAGACTATCATTTGAAGCACAAGAGCAAGGAGTCCATCATCAACACACCATCTATTACCCTTTGGAGAGTGGTGTCTCCTAGATTGGTTAGGTGTCACTTGGGAGCCTCCGTCAAGATTGTGGAGTTGAACCAAGGAGTTTGTACGGGTAAGGAGATCGCCTACTTCGTGAAAATCTACCCTAGTGAGGCAAGTCCTTCATGGGCGATGGCCATGGTGGGATAGACAAGGTTGCTTCTTCGTGCACCCTTCGTGGGTGGAGCCCTCCGTGGACTCGCGCAACCGTTACCCTTCGTGGGTTGAAGTCTCCATCAACGTGGATGTACGATAGCACCACCTATTGGAACCACGCCAAAAATCTCCGTGTCTACATTGCGTTTGCTCCCTCCAAATTCCTCCCTTTACCTTCATGTGCAATGTTTTACATTCCGCTGCTATACTCTTAGACTTGCATGTGTAGGTTGGTTGCTTGACTGGTGCCAAGTTGCTAAAATCTGCCAAGACTTAAAATTCGGAAAAGGCTAGATTTTTATTTGGTCAAGTAGTCTAATCACCCCCCTCTAGACATACTTTCGATCCTACATCAACACTTGATGCTCTTACTTGATTTCTACCTTCGCCGATTTCAGCATCGCGAAGAGCTCGGGAATCATTTTCATCATCCCTTGCATATTATAGTTCATCATGAAGTTCTAGTAGCTTGGTGATAGTGACTAGAGGACTCTGTCAATCACTATCTTATCTAGAAGATTAACTCCCACTTGATTCAAGCGATTGTAGTACCCAGACATTCTGAGCACATGCTCACTGGCTGAGCTATTCTCCTCCTTCTTGTAGGCAAAGTACTTGTCAGAGGTCTCATACCTCTCGACACGGGTGAAAGTGCAATCATGCCCTTACATCAAGTTTTGATGTTGATGACAATATACATGTAGGGGACTAACTATGTTCGTCAAGTGAACCTGAGGTGTTATTTCTATTCAAGGACATACGGAGTTGTTTCTATTCAAGGAAGGCATACTAGATCAAAATGAATTTATCTCTTTTTATTCTTGAGTATAGGGATCCCGCACTATTAAGAGGGGATCGGTAGGACCAGTGAAAGACTTGCTCAGTTCAAGAATATTCCTAGCTTCTCCACATTTGGCCTCATATCATAAATCTGCAGGAGAGTCTATGCCTCTGCTCCCAAGCCGGATGTCCGGGCTGCATCCCGGATGTCCGGGCTACTCGCCGGATATCCGACTCCTGCTGCCCAGACACCAGTAAGCTTCTATGAATTCACCGGATGTCCGGCCACTTTGCCGGATGTCCGGGTCTTCCAACAACGCTGGATATCCGGGCTCTATCTCGGATGTCCGGCCACTGCTATCCAGAGAGCATCTACGTTCTAGGAATTCGCCGAATGCCCGGCCACTTTGCCGGATGTCCGGGACTTCCAGCCATGCCGGATGTTCGGGCTTCGCCTCGGATGTCCGGCCCCTCTGTTTTATCCTCTGCTTTCTGGTTCATTTCACAAATTTCACGCCAGGCCGGATGTCCGGCCCCTAACCCGGATGTCTGGCCTGCCCTGTCACTTACACTACAACGGCCATATTTGCACCATCACTATATATAGCCCTCTTTCTCCCCGGGAGAGGGTTGACCATTCACTTTGAACACTCTCAAGAACACGTTTCACTCTCTCTCACACACTCTACACCAAATCTTAGATCCCTAATGGATTTGAGAGCATTTTAGAGAAGTTGTCCACTCAAGTGATAGATCCACTCCTTCCCCACCTTTGCACCAAAGGAATTCGTGTTTCGAGAAAGTCTTGAGCTTTTCCCCATCGTTCTTGTTACTCTTGGAGGTTGGAGACTCCTAGGCGGTAGGAGTCATTCGGAGACGAATCGACCATTGTGATTACCCCTGGAAAGTTTGTGAGGGTTTGGAGACTACCCCAAGGTCTACCACTAGTGGTTGAGAAACGCCTTCGTGGTGTTGTCTCAAAGGGAGAATAGGGTGATCCTTCATGGCGTTGGTGTGCCTTCGTGGTAACATCCACCTCTCTAATGGTGATGTAGCTTCCCTCCAAGGAAGTGAACATCGGCATACATCCTCATCTCTCAGAGTTGCAGTTATCCCTAACCCTAACTAACTACTTGTGGTTACTTGTATCTTAGTATTTACTTAATTTGTGCTTGCTTACTCACTTACTTGTGTTACTTGTTTACCTTGCTTAGCTCTTACTATCATACTTGCAATTGTTAGGCTCACTTTCATATTCCGCATTATTGCCTAAAATTGCTAAGTAACAATTAAAATTTGTAATTGTACTTATTCACCCCCTCTAGGTCCATCTCGATCCTTTCAATTGGTATTAGGGCCTCGTGCTCTATTCTTGCGCCTTACCACCCTAGAGCGAGATGAACCCCGATGGGACTCCCCTAGTTGTGGATCCGAAGGATAAGGGCGCGGCTTCCATGAAAGCTAAGTCGTTTACTTCTGAGGATCTGGAACGGGCCCTTGCTAAGCAAAAGGAGGAGCATGATGCTTCTCTTGAGGCCTTTGTCCAAATGAGATTAGCCACATTAACCACGATGCTTGCACCAATTTTGGGTGCTGGGGCCTCGAGGCCAACTGTGCCTACTCCTTCACTTGGCCAACAACCTCCTAGTAATGATCACTCCAGTGTTCCTTGGCTTTATGCAAGACCTCAAATAGAGAAACCAAAGTATAACCCTCAAGGCAAACCTCCTTTACTTGATGACAATACCGATTTTGCTTTGTGGAGAGTTGCTATGCAGGATCATCTTCAATATGGGAATGATGAGATGTTGGATATCTTGGAGTATGGCTACAAAGTTGTTGACCCGAAGAATATTACACCAAGAGAAATATATTACAAGAATCTCAATGACACAGCAACCATGTGCATAAGGAGAGGTATGACTGACAAGCAAGGGAGACCATACATACACATCACAAGTGCCAGGGAATTATGGGATAGCATTATGAGGACCAAGGCCGGTACCTCCACTCTCCGGCTTGCTTAATATGAAATTGCCACTGGTCAATTGCAAAAAAATTGTATGGAGAAAGGTGAATCCCCAAGCAGCTCCTTGAGCGTCTCATGACTCTCACTGCTGACATCGAGTCTTGCGATTGTAACAAGACACAAGATGGATTCAACTTGACTGAGCGATTTCTCGTGGACAAGTTACTTCATGCTCTTGCTCCATATCATCACCAAATGGTGTGGGACATAATACAACAACATGGATTCAAGGAAATGACTCTGTATGACATCATATCCACTTTCCAACTATTTGAAGAGTCGAAGGCAAATGCTACAAAACATCTTGCCATGCATGGTACCTCAACATCAAAGATCAATCTTGCATTGAAGGCCAAGCATGTATGTGAAGAAGAGCAAAATGAAGAAGAAGAAGATGATGATGAATAAGATGGTGATGAGATTGACTCCGATGAGAGCCCTTCATATGAAGACATTACCCTCTTTGTCAAGAAGTTTAGCATGAGAAAATTCAAGGGAAGATTCCAGAAGAAGAAACTTTGAAGAAACCAACCACTTCTCCAACGATTGCCCTTATGAGAAGAGAGAGGATAAACCAAGGTTTACCAAGACTTTTCCCAAGAAGAAGTTGCCAAATCCTTTGAACTCCAAGCTCAAGAAGAAAGATGGGAAAGCAATGGTTTCTCATGAAGAATCCGATCCGGATGATGTTAGTGGTGCTGCCAGAGTAGCTCAAGATTCTTAAAACACCTTGAGGCTAGTCAACAATAGTGATGATCTTGTCACCTACAACTATATGAAAGACTACAATGGAATGCTCACAAGTGCCTAATGGCAAAGGCCGTGGTAGAAGATGGAGAGGACCAAAACTCTCCTGACAAGGTCAAGGTAACCCCATGGTCAAACCTCCTATTTTCACTCCTTCTACTCCTTGTGAAGAGTATCTTGATGCAGAGGATAATTATGATGATGATGATATAGATGATCCTATGCTTGCTAAACTAAATAAGTTCATGTGCTCCCTCAAAGGAAAGAAGCTCACTATGTTTCTTATGCTTATGGAGATGGTGAGTAAGCACACTATCACCATTAAGGAACTCGAAACCCTCGTCACCGAGGAAAAGGAAAAATATGAAATCCTTGAGCAGAAATTCCAATATGAGGAAGCACGAAATGACGAACTATGCTTGAAAATTGGTGCAAACATTGATGTTCATGCTAAAGAACTTGCCTCCTTGAAAAAGGCTAAGGACTCTTGTAAGGATTTGATGAATGAGAAAAGTAAGCTTGTGAAATCTCATTTTTCTCTCTCTAAGGATTGTGAGCTTCTATACGTGTCCCTCAAGACTAAGGGAGAAGAGCTCACCCTTCTTACAAAGAGTTTCAAGACACTCAAGCTTACTTATCTTGAAACCCTAGCCAAGGCTTATTCTTCTCCTATTATCAATGTTGATGCTTGTACTACTAACTCTAGTGGTGACCTAACATCTATTCTTGAGGAGAATTGCTTTCAAAGGCACAACTCGAGAGAGGACTCATGACATGTGCTCAAGGACAAAAGAACCTTAATGAGGTGTTGAGTCAACACAATGAAGTGTTTGCCAGGGAAGGGCTCGGGTTTGACCCAAGCACAAGCAAGAAGAAGACGTCTTCTCAAAAGTGCATCACCCCTCTCAAGGAAACATTTGTTCGAGGAGGGCACAAGGAGAAAGGTAAGTTTGTGAGTGGGATGGACACAAGGGGCATGCCCACTCTCAACAAGACAAAAGAGTTCATGCCTCCATCCTATGTACTTCATAAAACTAAGGATGGAGAAGTTTATGCAAAATTTGTTGGTCCTCGTAATGCATTCCGGTTTTATGCTATTTGGGTCCCTAAGACCCTTGTGACTAACTTGAGAGGTCCCATTGCAAAATGGGTGCCTCTAACCAAGTCATAATTGTGGGTAGGTTGCTTTCTCTGGTGGAGTCAAATGGGTGATCAATAGTGGATGTACCAACCATATGACCTGAGATAGCAAATTGCTTTACGATTTCATGGAAGCTATTCAACCATTTATGAGCATTGTGTTTGGTGGAGGATCAAAATGACAGGTGCTTGGGTTGGGCAAGGTGGCTATCACAAATGACATGTCTCTTGCAAATGTCATGCTTGTGAAATCCCTTAAATACCATTTGCTTTCTGTTCGTCAATTGGCTTCTGTTGGTTATGATACACTATTTGGACTAACATATGTGAAAGTCTTTAAGAGAGATACTCTCGAAGTGGCCTTTGTTGGAGAGTTGGACGGCAACCTTTACACGGTTGATTTCTCGAAAGAGAGCACATTCCATGCAAATTGTCTAATGGTCAAGGCCGACAAGGGGTGGCTATGGCATCGCCGGCTAGCCCATGTCGGCATGAGAAATCTTCAAGATATCTTAAAGGGTAATCACATGCTTGGACTAACCAATGTCTCATTTGAGAAAGATCGTGTGTGTAGTTCATGCATAGCCGGGAAGCAACATCAACCAAAGCACCCACCCAAAAATATTGTATCCACTTCAAGGCCTTTGGAGCTCCTTCATGTGGATCTTTTTGGGCCTACTTCATGGGATAGTCTTGGTCGGAAAAAGTATGGACTTGTCATTGTTGATGATTACTCAAGATATACATGGGTGTTTTTCCTCAAGTCCAAGCACAAGAAGAAAATCACTTTCATTGATTTTGCCAAGCAAGCACAACGCAATTTTGACAAAGAAATCTTGGCAATAAGAAGTGATAATGGCTCCGTGTTCAAGAACTACACCTTGGAAGAATTTCTTTGTGATGAAGGAATTGATCATCAATATTCCGCACCATACACTCCTCAACAAAATGGTGTAGCCGAGAGGAAGAACCATACACTTGTAGAGATGGCAAGGTCCATATTGGATGAATACAAGTCGCCACATAGTTTTTGGGCCGAGGCTGTCAACACTCCATGCCATGCATCAAACCGGCTCTTCCTCCACACAATATTGGAAAAGACTCCATATGAGCTCCTAACCGGGAACAAGCCAAATGTCAAGTACTTTCGTGTATTTGGGTGCAAATGTCTCATCCTCAACAAAAGAGAATGGTTAGAAAAATTTCAATCCAAAACAATTGAGGGCATATTTGTTGGCGATGGATCAAACTCTCATGCCTACAGAGTCTACAACAAATCCAATGGATGTGTTGTAGAAACTTGTGACGTGGTGTTTGATGAATTTAATGGCTCCCATGGGGAGCAAGTTGATCTAAGTGATGTAGGTGAAGAAGATTCTTATCAAGATATTTTGGCCATGTGTGTTGGTTCTCTTCTTCCAATGGAACAAGAATCTCATGATGATGATGAAGAAGATGGAAGTTTCACACATCATCAAACCACTTCAACACTCATACCACCACAAGCTCCTATTGCTCAACCGATGCCCGTAGTTCAAAAGCAAGATCATCACATCATTAGTACATGTGTGAATACATAGACAAACAGAGTGTTATTCATATTTCCTTATATCATGATAAATGTTTATTATTCATGCTAGAATTGTATTAACCAAAAACTTAGTACATGTGTGAATACATAGACAAACAGAGTGTCACTAGTATGCCTCTACTTGACTAGCTCGTTGAATCAAAGATGGTTAAGTTTCCTATCCATAGACATGAGTTGTCATTTGATTAACGGGATCACATCATTAGAGAATGATGTGATTGAATTGACCCAATCTGTTAGCTTAGCACTTGATCGTTTAGTATATTGCTATTGCTTTCTTCATGACTTATACATGTTCTTATGACTATGAGATTATGCAACTCCTGAATACCGGAGGAACACTTTGTGTGCTACCAAACGTCACAACGTAACTAGGTGATTATAAAGGTGCTCTACAGGTGTCTCCGATGGTACTTGTTGAGTTGGCATAGATCGAGATTAGGATTTGTCACTCCGATTGTCAGAGAGGTATCTCTGGGCCCTCTCGACAATGCACATCACTATAAGCCTTGCAAGCAATGTGACTAATGAGTTAGTTGCGGGATGATGCGTTACAGAACGAGTAAAGAGACTTTCCGGTAACGAGATTGAACTAGGTATTGAGATACCGACGATCGAATCTCGGGCAAGTAACATACCGATGACAAAGGGAACAACGTATGCTGTTATGCGGTTTGACCGATAAAGATCTTCGTAGAATATGTGGGAGCCAATATGAGCATCCAGGTTCCTCTATTGGTTATTGACCGAAGATGTGTCTTGGTCATGTCTACATAGTTCTCGAACCCGTAGGGTCTGCATGCTTAACGCACGCTTAATGTTCGGTGACGATCGGTATTATGAGTTTATGTGTTTTGATGTACCGAAGATAGTTTGGAGTCCCGGATGTGATCACAGACATGACGAGGAGTCTCGAAATGGTCGAGACATAAAGATTGATATATTGGATGACTATATTCGGACACCGGATGAGTTCCAAGGGTCACCGGATAAGTATCGGAGTGCCGGGGGGGTTATCGGTACCCCCGGGGGAACTATTGGGCCTACATGGGCCATAGGGAAGAGGGGAGGCAGCCCACAAGGGGCAGCCGTGCCCCCTCCCTATAGGGAGTCCGAATTGGACTAGGGAGGGGGGCGCCCCCTTCCTTCTCCTCTCCCTCTCCTTCCTTCCCCCTTCCTCCTCCTAGTTGGACTTGGAAAGGGGGAGTCCTACTCCTACTAGGAGTAGGAGGACTCCCCCTCCTTGGCGCGCCCAAGGGCCGGCCGGCCTCCCCCCTTGGTCCTTTATATACGAGGGCAAGGTGGCACCCTAGGACACACAAGTTGATCATTGATCTCTTAGCCGTGTGCGGTGCCCCCCTCCACCATAATCCACCTCGGTCATATCATCGTAGTGCTTAGGCGAAGCCCTGCGCGCGTAGCTTCATCATCACCGTCATCACACTGTCATGCTGACGAAGCTCTCCCTTGACACTCTGCTGGATCGTGAGCTCGTGGGACGTCACCGAGCCAAACGTGTGCAGATCGCGGAGGTGCTGTACTTTCGGTACTAGGATCGGTCGATCGTGAAGACGTACGACTACATCAACATAACGCTTCCACTTTCGGTCTACGAGGGTACGTGGACAACACTCTCCCCTCTCGTTGCTATGCATCACCATGATCTTGCGTGTGCGTAGGATTTGTTTTGAAATTACTACGTTCCCCAACAGTGGCATCCGAGCCAGGTTTATGCGTAGATGTTATATGCACGAGTAGAACACAAGTGAGTTGTGGGCCATAATAGTCATACTGCTTACCAGCATGTCATACTTTGATTCGGCGGTATTGTTGGATGAAGCGGCCCGGACCGACATTACGCGTACGCTTACGCGAGACTGGTTCTACCGACGTGCTTTGCACACAGGTGGCTAGTGGGTGTCTGTTTCTCCAACTTTAGTTGAATCGAGTGTGACTACGCCCGGTCCTTGTTGAAGGTTAAACAACAAACTTGACAAAAAAACGTTGTGGTTTTGATGCATAGATAAGAACGGTTCTTGCTAAGCCCGTAGAAGCCACGTAAAATTTGCAACAACAAAGTAGAGGACGTCTAACTTGTTTTTCCAGGGCATGTTGTGATGTGATATGGTCAAGACGTGATTATATAAATTGTTGTATGAGATGATCATGTTTTGTAACACAGTTATCGGCAACTGGCAGGAGCCATATGGTTGTCGCTTTATTGTATGAAATGCAATCGCCATGTGATTGCTTTACTTTATCACTAAGCGGTAGCGATAGTCATAGAAGCAATAGTTGGCGAGACGACAACGATGCTTCGATGGAGATCAAGGTGTCCAGCCGGTGACGATGGTGATCATGACAGTGCTTTGGAGATGGAGATCAAAGGCACAAGATGATGATGGCCATATCATATCACTTAGATTGATTGCATGTGATGTTTATCCTTTATGCATCTTATTTTGATTAGTACGGCGGTAGCATTATAAGATGATCTCTCACTAAATTTCAAGGTATAAGTGTTCTCCCTGAGTATGCACCGTTGCTACAGTTCGTCATGCCGAGACACCACGTGATGATCGGGTGTGATAAGCTCTACGTTCACATACAACGGGTGCAAGCCAGTTTTGCAAAAATAGAATACTCGGGTTAAACTTGACGAGCCTAGCATATGCAGATATGGCCTCGGAACACTGAGACCGAAAGGTCGAGCGTGAATCATATAGTAGATATGATCAACATAGTGATTTTCACCATTGAAAACTACTCCATCTCACGTGATGATCGGACATGGTTTAGTTGATATGGATCACGTGATCACTTAGATGATTAGAGAGATGTCTATCTAAGTGGGAGTTCTTAAGTAATATGATTAATTGAACTTTAATTTATCATGAACTTAGTCCTGGTAGTATTTACATAACTATGTTGTAGATCAATAGCTCGCGATGTAGCTCCCCATTTATTTTTGATATGTTCCTAGAGAAAAACTATGTTGAAAGATGATAGTAGCAATGATGCAGACTAGGTCCGTGATCTGAGGATTATCCTCATTGCTGCACAGAAGAATTATGTCCTTGATGCACCGCTAGGTGACGGACCTATTGCAGGAGCAGATGCACACATTATGAACGTTTGACAAAGCTTGGTATGATGACTACTTAATAGTTTAGTGCGCCATGCTTTACGGCTTAGAACCGGGACTTCAAAAATGTTTTAAACGTCACGGAGCATATAAGATGTTCTAAGAGTTGAAATTGGTATTTCATACTCATGACCGTGTCGAGAGGTATGAGACCTCTGACAGTACTTTGCCTACAAGATGGATGAGAATAGCTCAACCAGTGAGCATGTGCTCAGATTATCTGAGTACTACAATTGCTTGAATCAAGTGGGAGTTAATCTTCCAGATAAGATAGTAATTTACAAAGTTCTCTAGTCACTATCAAGAAGTTACTAGAACTTAGTGATGAACTATAATATGCAAGGGATGACGAAAGTAATTCCCAAGCTCTTCGCGATGATGAAATCGGCGAAGATAGAAATCAAGAAATAGCATCAAGTGTTGATGGTTAACAAGATCACTAGTTTCAAAGAAAAGGGCAAAGGGAAAGAAAGAGGAACTTCAAACAAGAATAGCAAGCAAGTTGCTGCTCCCATGAAGAAGCCCAAAGCTAGACCCAAGCCTGGAACTGAGTGCTTCTACTGCAAAGGAAATGGTCACTGGAAGTGGAACTGTCCTAGATCCTTGGCGGATAAGAAGGATGGCAAAGTGAACAAAAGTATATTTGATATACATGTTATTGATGTGTACTTTACTAGTGTTTATAGCAACCCCTCAGTATTTGATACTGGTTCAGTTGCTAAGAGTAGTAACTCGAAACGGGAGTTGCAAAATAAATAGATACTAGTTAAGGGCAAGGTGATGATGTGAATTGGAAGTGATTCCAAGGTTGATAAGATCACCATCGCACACTCCCTTTACCTTCGGGATTAGTGTTGAACCTAATGTTATTTGGTGTTTGCATTGAGCATAATATGATTGGATCATGTTTATTGCAATACGGTTATTCATTTAAGTCAAAGAATAATTGTTATTCTGTTTACATGAATAAAACCTTCTGAGGTCATACACCAAGGTGAATGGTTTGTTGAATCTCGATCGTAATGATACACATATTCATAATATTGATGCCAAAAGATGCAAAGTTGATAATGATAGTGCAACATATTTGTGGCACTGCCGTTTAGGTCATATTGGTGTAAAGCGCATGAAGAAACTCCATGCTGATGGACTTTTGGAATCACTTGATTATGAATCACTTGATGCTTGCGAACCATGCCTCATGGGAAAGATGACTAAGACTCCATTCTCCGGAACAATGGAGCGAGCAAATGACTTAATGGAAATAATACATACTGATGTATGCGATCTGATGAGTGTTGAGACTCGCGGTGGGTATCGTTATTTTTTGACCTTCACAGATGATTTGAGCAGATATGGGTACATCTACTTGATGAAACATAAGTCTGAAACATTTGAAAAGTTCAAAGAATTTCATAGTGAAGTGGAAAATCATCGTAACAAGAAAATAAAGTTTCTACAATCTGATCACGGAAACAAATATTTGAGTTACGAGTTTGGTCTTCATTTGAAACAATGTGGAATAGTTTCGCAACTCACGCCACCTGGAACACCACAGCGTAATGGTGTGTCCGAACGTCATAGCCGTACTTTATTAGATATGGTGCAATCTATGATGTCTCTTACCGAATTACCACTATCGTTTTGGGGTTATGCATTAGAGACAGCTGCATTCACGTTAAATAGGGCACCATCTGAAAATCCGTTGAGACGACATCGTATGAAATGTGGTTTAGCAAGGTGTCGTTTCTTAAAATTTGGGGTTGCGATGCTTATGTGAAAAAGTTTCAACGTGATAAGCTCAAAATCCACATCGGAGAAGTGCGTATTCATAGGATACCCAAAAGGAAACCGTTTGGTACACCTTCTATCATAGATCTGAAGGCAAGATCTTTATTGCTAAAAGTGGATCCTTTCTAGAGAAGGAGTTTCTCTCGAAAGAAGTGAGTGGGAGGAAAGTAGAACTTGATGAGGTAACTGTACCTGCTCCCTTATTGGAAAGTAGTTCATCACAGAAATCAGTTCCAGTGATTCCTACACCAATTAGTGAGGAAGCTAATGATGATGATCATCAAACTTCAGATCAAGTTACTACCGAACCTCGTAGGTCAACCAGAGTAAGATCCGCACCAGGGTGGTACAGTAATCCTGTTCTGGAGGTCATGTTACTTGACCATGACAAACCTACGAACTATGAGGAAGCGATGATGAGCCCAGATTCTGCAAAATGTCTTGAGGCCATAAAATCTAAGATAGAATCCATGTATGAGAACAAAGTGCGGACATTGGTGGACTCCCCTGTTGATCGGCAAGCCATTGAGAATAAATGGATCTTCAAGAGGAAGACAGACGCTGATAGTAGTGTTACTATCTACAAAGCTCGAATTGTCGCAAAAAGTTTTCGACAAGTTCAAGGTGTTGACTCCGATGAGATTTTCTCACTCATAGCGATGCTTAAGTCTGTCCGAATCATGTTAGCAATTGCCACATTTCATGAAATCTGGCAAATGGATGTCAAAACTGCATTCCTTAATGGATTTCTTAAAGAAGAGTTGTATATGATACACCAAGAAGGTTTTGTCAATCCTAAAGGTGCTAACAAAGTGTCCAAGCTCCAGCGATCCATCTATGGACTGGTGCAAGCATCTCGGAGTTGGAATATACGCTTTGATAGTGTGATCAAAGCATATGGTTTTATACAGACTTTTTGAGAAGCCTGTATTTACAAGAAAGTGAGTGGGAGCGCTACAGCATTTTTGATAAGTATATGTGAATGACATATTGTTGATCGAAAATAATGTAGAATTTTTCTGGAAAGCATAAAGGAGTGTTTGAAAGGAGTTTTTCAAAGAAAGACCTCGGTGAAGCTGCTTACATATTGAGCATCAAGATCCATAGAGATAGAACAAGACGCTTGATAAGTTTTCTCAATGAGTACATACCTTGACAAGATTTTGAAGTGGTTCAAAATGGAATAGTCGAAGAAGGAGTTCTTGCCTGTGTTGCAAGGTGTGAAATTGAGTCAGACTCAATGCCCGGCCACTTCAGAAAATAGAAAGAGAATGAATATTTATTCCCTATGCTTCAGTCATAGGTTCTATAAAGTATGCCATGCTGTGTACCAGACCTATTGTGAACCTCACCATGAGTTTGGCAAGAGGGTACAATAGTGATCCAAGAGTGGATCACTGGACAGCGGTCAAAATTATCCTTAGTGAAATAAGGAGATATTTCTCGGTTATGGAGGTGATAAAGAGTTCGTCATAAAGAGTTGCGCCGATGCAAGCTTCGACACTAATCCGGATGACTCTAAGTCTCAATCTAGATACATATTGAAAGTGGGAGCAATTAGCTAGAGTAGCTCCATGCAGAGCATTGTAGACATAGAAATTTGCAAAATACATACAGCTCTGAATGTGACACACCCATTGGCTAAGCTTCTCTCACAAGCAAAACATGATCACACCTTAGTACTCTTTGGGTGTTAATCACATAGCGATGCGAACTATATTATTGACTCTAGTAAAACCCTTTGGGTATTAGTCACATGGCGATGTGAACTAATCACATGGTGAAGTGAACTATTGGTGTTAAATCACATGGCGATGTGAACTAGATTATTGACTCTAGTGCAAGTGGGAGACTGAAGGAAATATGCCCTAGAGGCAATAATAAAAGTTGTTATTTATATTTCCTTATATCCTGATAAATGTTTATTATTCATGCTAGAATTGTATTAACCGGAAACTTAGTACATCTGTGAATACATAGACAAACAGAGTGTCACTAGTATGCCTCTACTTGACTAGCTCGTTGAATCAAAGATGGTTAAGTTTCCTAGCCATAGACATGAGTTGTCATTTGATTAACGGGATCACATCATTAGAGAATGATGTGATTGACTTGACCCATTCCGTTAGCTTAGCACTTGATCGTTTAGTATATTGCTATTGCTTTCTTCATGACTTATACATGTTCTTATGACTATGAGATTATGCAACTCCCGAATACCGGAGGAACACTTTGTGTGCTACCAAACGTCACAACGTAACTGGGTGATTATAAAGGTGCTCTATAGGTGTCTCCGATGGTACTTGTTGAGTTGGCATAGATCGAGATTAGGATTTGTCACTCCGATTGTCGGAGAGGTATCTCTGGGCCCTCTTGGTAATGCACATCACTATAAGCCTTGCAAGCAATGTGACTAATGAGTTAGTTGCGGGATGATGTGTTACGGAATGAGTAAAGAGACTTGCTAGTAACGAGATTGAACTAGGTATTGAGATACCGACGATCGAATCTCGGGCAAGTAACATACCGATGACAAAGGGAACAACGTATGCTGTTATGCAGTTTGACCGATAAAGATCTTCGTAGAATATGTGGGAGCCAATATGAGCATCCAGGTTCCGCTATTGGTTATTGACCGGAGACGTGTCTCGATCATGTCTACATAGTTCTCGAACCCGTAGGGTCCGCACGCTTAACGTTTGGTGACTATCGGTATTATGAGTTTATGTGTTTTCATGTACCGAAGATAGTTCGGAGTCCCGGATGTGATCACGCACATAACGAGGAGTCTCGAAATGGTCGAGACATAAAGATTGATATATTGGATGACTATATTCGGACACCGCATGAGTTCCAAGGGTCACCGGACAAGTATCGGAGTGTCGGGGGGTTATCGGAACCCCCGGGGGAACTATTGGGCCTACATGGGCCATAGGGAAGAGGGGAGGCGGCCCACAAGGGGCAGCCGCGCCCCTCCCTATAGGGAGTCCGAATTGGACTAGGGAGGGGGTGCGCCCCCCTTTCCTTCTCCTCTCCCTCTCCTTCCTTCCCCCTTCCTCCTCCTAGTTGGACTAGGAAAGGGGGAGTCCTACTCCTACTAGGAGGAGGCCTCCCCCTCCTTGGCGCGCCCAAGGGCCGGCCAGCCTCCCCCCTTGCTCCTTTATATACGGGGGCAAGAGGCACCATAGGACACACAAGTTGATCATTGATCTCTTAGTCGTGTGTGCTGCCCCCTCCACCATAATCCACCTCGGTCATATCATCGTAGTGGTTAGGCGAAGCCCTGCACCGATAGCTTCATCATCACCGTCATCGCGCCGTCGTGCTGACGAAGCTCTCGCTCGACACTCTGCTGTATCGTGTGTTCGTGGGACGTCACCGAGCCGAACGTGTGCAGATCGCGGAGGTGCCATACTTTCGGTACTAGGATCGGTCGATCGTGAAGACGTACGACTACATCAACCACGTTGTAATAATGCTTCCGATTTCGGTCTACAAGGGTAAGTGGACAACACTGTCCCCTCTCGTTGCTATGCATCACCATGATCTTGCGTGTGCGTAGGATTTTTTTGAAATTACTACATTCCCCAACAGTTTGCGGCTTCCATGACCAAGAACTTTGAAATGTCACTCAATGTGGACTTGAAGTTCTTTCTCGGATTTCAAATACAACAATTTCAAGAAGAAATTTTCTTATCTCAAACAAATACCTCAAGGATATTCTAGAGAAGTTTGACATGACAAATGCTAGCCCATGTAAGACACCCATGCCAACAAAAATTGTACTCACCGAAGACACAAATGGTATCCCGTTCGACCCATCTATTTACCGCTCTATGATTGGTTCATTGCTTTATCTTTGTGCATCTAGACCAGACATCATGTTCAGTGTATGCATGTGTGCTAGATTCGAAGCTTCCCCTAGGGAAAGTCATCATAAGGTGGTTAAGCATATTCTTAGATACCTTGTTCACACCCCAAAGTTGGGTCTATGGTACCCCAAGGATGCTAAGTTTGATCTCATTGGGTACACGGATGCGGATTGGGCTGGAGACAAAGTGAGACAGAACTCCATCTTCGGTGCATGTCAATTTCTTCAATGCTCCTTGGTAAGTTTCCTCGAAAAGGAAAATTTGTGTCGCCCTGTCCACCGCCGAAGCCGAATACATTGCAACCGCCAGTTGTGCAACTCAATTACCATGGATAAGGCAAACTTTGAAGGATTACAGTATCACCTATAGATATGTGCCTCTTCTATGTGATAATGAAAGTGCCATCGGTATTGCTGAGAATCCCAAAGATCATCTTCGCACCAAGCACATTGATATTAGGTATCATTTCTTGAGAGATCATGTGGAAAAGGGTGACATTGATATTGCTCATGTTGGTACACATATGCAACTTGCAGACATTTTCCCCAAACCATTGGACGAAGCAAGGTTTTGTCAACTTAGGCGTGAACTTGGTATCTTGGAGCTTGACAACATTATGTGAAATCTAGAACACATGCATGCATTTACTTAATGTATTGTCTTGATGTAGGCATATATTTAGCGGGAGACATTCAACTCATGAGTACTCTCACCCTATATAATGCATAAATAGAACAAACACTCTCAAAGTTATCATGTTTTTTCAAACTATGGTGCTTTAAATGATGGAGTCGTGACTATGTACCCGAAGTTCAAATCTCTGCGGTAATATGTCTCATATGCTCAAACATGGTGACTTCGGTCACCGCTCGTGCATTGCTTATATGAATCTTTCTACGCTTATTGTTGTTGGGTAACTTACGTATCGTACTATAACCCTAAATTTCTTAGTACCTCATCTCTAAAATCTCTAAATCTCCTTGGCGGAGTCTATATCAAAATATCCTTATATGGCCCATACAATACCTTACTCCCAGTTGGTATCTTTGTCCAGTGGCCGGACATCCGGGCCCTGGCGGTTTTCAGCTGCTCAAAACTACTTCGGGCGCCTCCAGTGGCCGGACATCCGGCCCGTCGCCGGACATCCGGTCCCTGTTATTCTGTTCTGTGACCTTCTGTCGCTGAATATCCGGGCTTGGCCCCCGGATGTCCGACTCATATGCGCACAAACACATAAAATGGGGGGGGCTCGAGATTTGGGGCAATTCTCCTTTTATTCCCTTCTCTCCCCCCACTTATCTCACGTCGCCGCCGCCGGGCTGTGCTCCGGCCCACCCCGACCATCTCCTCCCTCCTCCGGACCCAATCTCTTCTCACGCCCTCGCCTCTTCTCGATCTACTCTCCCACCCAATCCATTTCCTGGGTTGCGTGTGAATCACTCGGGAAGGGTCGGTTTGGGTGTTGACTCGAGGGTCGGCCGCCGGAGTTCCTCATGGCGCGTACCAAGCAATGCGGTCCTCATCCTTCATCCCGGGGTATGGCCATTTCTGTTCTTACCTTCTCTTCTTTTGGCTCAACTAATTCTAGGGTTCCGATAAATCGGTTGGTTACATATATATCCCTCACTCGCTTTGATGTTCATTGTCTAGTCCAAATTACTCTCTATGCACTTGGATAAACGGATTAACCATGGGCATGTCGATATTTTGATCTACCACTCTTATGGTCATGTTCACAATATTTACATCTCCACTCTGTTAATTGTTTTACCATTGTTCATATCCTTTTGGGCTACTTCTCATTAGTTTCCCTATCGTGTATCGGTTTCAGTCGATCGCCGGCAAACTTCCACCGACTCGGAGCAACATGTTCGACCTAAGAAGAAGCAGTCCACCACCGGACCCAAGAAGACCACCATCGGTCCTAAGAAGAAGCGTCGGGCTCCCTCTCCCACTCCGTCGGCCTCTGATTTGGATGATGTAGATGAAGGGGAACGTAGTAATTTCAAAAAAAATTCTACGCACACGCAAGATCATGGTGATGCATAGCAACGAGAGGGGAGAGTGTTGTCCACGTACCCTCGTAGACCGACAGCGGAAGCGTTATCACAACGCGGTTGATGTAGTCGTACGTCTTCACGATCCGACCGATCAAGTACCGAACGTACGGCACCTCCGAGTTCTACACACGTTCAGCTCGATGACGTCCCTCGAACTCCGATCCAGCCGAGTGTTGAGGGAGAGTTTCGTCAGCACGACGGCGTGGTGACGATGATGATGTTCCACCGACGCAGGGCTTCGCCTAAGCTCCGCAACGGTATTATCGAGGTGTAATATGGTGGAGGGGGGCACCGCACACGGCTAAGAGATCTCAAGGATCAATTGTTGTGTCTCTGGGGTGCCCCCTGCCCCCGTATATAAAGGAGCAAGGGGAGGCAGCCGGCCAAGGGGAGAGGCGCGCCATAGGGGGGAGTCCTACTCCCACCGGGAGTAGGACTCCTCCTTTCCTTGTGGGAGTAGGAGAAGGGAAGGGGGAAGGAGAAAGAAGGAAGGGTGCGCCCCCCTTCCCTAGTCCAATTCGGACCAGACCATGGGGAGGGGTGCGGCCACCTTTTGAGGCCTTTCTCTCCTTTCCCGTATGGCCCATTAAGGCCCAATACGAATTCCCGTAACTCTCCGGTACTCCGAAAAATACCCGAATCACTCGGAACCTTTCCGAAGTCCGAATATAGTCGTCCAATATATCGATTTTTACGTCTCGACCATTTCGAGACTCCTCGTCATATCCCCGATCTCATCCGGGACTCCGAACTCCTTCGGTACATCAAAACTCAATAAAACTGTCATCGTAACGTTAAGCGTGCGGACCCTACGGGTTCGAGAACTATGTAGACATGACCGAGACACGTCTCCGGTCAATAACCAATAGCGGGACCTGGATGCCCATATTGGCTCCCACATATTCTACGAAGATCTTTATCGGTCAGACCGCATAACAACATACGTTGTTCCCTTTGTCACCGGTATGTTACTTGCCCGAGATTTGATCGTCGGTATCTCGATACCTAGTTCAATCTCGTTACCGGCAAGTCTCTTTACTCGTTCCGTAACACATCATCCCGCAACTAACTCATTAGTCACAATGCTTGCAAGGCTTATAGTGATGTGCATTACCGAGTGGGCCCAGAGATACCTCTCCGACAATTGGAGTGACAAATCCTAATCTCGAAATACGCCAACCCAACAAGTACCTTTGGAGACACCTGTAGAGCACCTTTATAATCACCCATTTACGTTGTGACGTTTGGTAGCACACAAAGTGTTCCTCCGGTAAACGGGAGTTGCATAATCTCATAGTCATAGGAACATGTATAAGTCATGAAGAAAGCAATAGCAACATACTAAACGATCGAGTGCTAAGCTAACGGAATGGGTCAAGTCAATCACGTCATTCTCCTAATGAGGTGATCTCGTTAATCAAATGACAACTTATGTCTATGGCTAGGAAACATAACCATCTTTGATTAACGAGCTAGTCAAGTAGAGGCATACTAGTGACACTCTGTTTGTCTATATATTCACACATGTATTATGTTTCCGGTTAATACAATTCTAGCATGAATAATAAACATTTATCATGATACAAGGAAATAAATAATACTTTATTATTGCCTCTAGGGCATATTTCCTTCAGTCTCCCACTTGCACTAGAGTCAATAATCTAGATTACACAGTAATGATTCTTACACCCATGGAGCCTTGGTGCTGATCATGTTTTGCTCGTGGAAGAGGCTTAGTCAACGGGTCTGCAACATTCAGATCCGTATGTATCTTGCAAATTTCTATGTCTCCCACCTGGACTAAATCCCGGATGGAATTGAAGCGTCTTTTGATGTGCTTGGTTCTCTTGTGAAATCTGGATTCCTTTGCCAAGGCAATTGCACCAGTATTGTCACAAAAGATTTTCATAGGACCCGATGCACTAGGTATGACACCTAGATCGGATATGAACTCCTTCATCCAGACTCCTTCATTTGCTGCTTCCGAAGCAGCTATGTACTCCGCTTCACATGTAGATCCCGCCACGACGCTTTGTTTAGAACTGCACCAACTGACAGCTCCACCGTTCAATGTAAATACGTATCCGGTTTGCGATTTAGAATCGTCCGGATCAGTGTCAAAGCTTGCATCAACGTAACCATTTACGATGAGCTCTTTGTCACCTCCATATACGAGAAACATATCCTTAGTCCTTTTCAGGTATTTCAGGATGTTCTTGACCGCTGTCCAGTGATCCACTCCTGGATTACTTTGGTACCTTCCTGCTAGACTTATAGCAAGGCATACATCAGGTCTGGTACACAGCATTGCATACATGATAGAGCCTATGGCTGAAGCATAGGGGACATCTTTCATCTTCTCTCTATCTTCTGCAGTGGTCGGGCATTGAGTCTTACTCAACTTCACACCTTGCAACACAGGCAAGAATCCTTTCTTTGCTTGATCCATTTTGAACTTCTTCAAAACTTTGTCAAGGTATGTGCTTTGTGAAAGTCCAATTAAGCGTCTTGATCTATCTCTATAGATCTTGATGCCCAATATATACGCAGCTTCACCGAGGTCTTTCATTGAAAAACTCTTATTCAAGTATCCCTTTATGCTATCCAGAAATTCTATATCATTTCCAATCAGTAATATGTCATCCACATATAATATCAGAAATGCTACAGAGCTCCCACTCACTTTCTTGTAAATACAGGCTTCTCCAAAAGTCTGTATAAAACCAAATGCTTTGATCACACTATCAAAGCGTTTATTCCAACTCCGAGAGGCTTGCACCAGTCCATAAATGGATCGCTGGAGCTTGCACACTTTGTTAGCTCCCTTTGGATCGACAAAACCTTCTGGTTGCATCATATACAACTCTTCTTCCAGAAATCCATTCAGGAATGCAGTTTTGACATCCATTTGCCAAATTTCATAATCATAAAATGCGGCAATTGCTAACATGATTCGGACAGACTTAAGCATCGCTACGGGTGAGAAGGTCTCATCGTAGTCAATCCCTTGAACTTGTCGAAAACCTTTCGCAACAAGTCGAGCTTTATAGACAGTAACATTACCATCAGCGTCAGTCTTCTTCTTGAAGATCCATTTATTTTCAATGGCTTGCCGATCATTGGGCAAGTCAACCAAAGTCCATACTTTGTTCTCATACATGGATCCCATCTCAGATTTCATGGCCTCAAGCCATTTTGCGGAATCTGGGCTCACCATCGCTTCTTCATAGTTCGTAGGTTCGTCATGGTCTAGTAACATAACTTCCAGAACAGGATTACCGTACCACTCTGGTGCGGATCTTACTCTGGTTGATCTACGAGGTTCAGTAATAACTTGATCTGAAGTTTCATGATCATCATCATTAACTTCCTCACTAATTGGTGTAGGTGTCTCAGAAACTGGTTTCTGTGATGAACTACTTTCCAATAAGGGAGCAGGTATAGTTACCTCATCAAGTTCTACTTTCCTCCCACTCACTTCTTTCGAGAGAAACTCCTTCTCTAGAAAATTTCCGAATTTAGCAACAAAAGTTTTGCCTTCGGATCTGTGATAGAAGGTATACCCAACAGTCTCCTTTGGGTATCCTATGAAGACACATTTCTCCGATTTGGGTTCGAGCTTATCAGGTTGAAGTTTCTTCACATAAGCATCGCAGCCCCAAACTTTAAGAAACGACAACTTTGGTTTCTTGCCAAACCACAGTTCATAAGGCGTCGTCTCAACGGATTTTGATGGTGCCCTATTTAACGTGAATGCAGCCGTCTCTAAAGCATAACCCCAAAACGATAGCGGTAAATCAGTAAGAGACATCATAGATCGCACCATATCTAGTAAAGTGCGATTACGACGTTCGGACACACCATTACGCTGTGGTGTTCCGGGTGGCGTGAGTTGCGAAACTATTCCGCATTGTTTCAAATGTAGACCAAACTCGTAACTCAAATATTCTCCTCCACGATCTGATCGTAGAAACTTTATTTTCTTGTTACGATGATTTTCAACTTCACTCTGAAATTCTTTGAACTTTTCAAATGTTTCAGACTTATGTTTCATTAAGTAGATATACCCATATCTGCTTAAATCATCTGTGAAGGTGAGAAAATAACGATATCCGCCACGAGCCTCAACATTCATCGGACCACATACATCTGTATGTATGATTTCCAACAAATCTGTTGCTCTCTCCATAGTTCCGGAGAACGGTGTTTTAGTCATCTTGCCCATGAGGCACGGTTCGCAAGTACCAAGTGATTCATAATCAAGTGGTTCCAAAAGTCCATCAGTATGGAGTTTCTTCATGCGCTTTACACCGATATGACCTAAACGGCAGTGCCACAAATAAGTTGCACTATCATTATCAACTCTGCATCTTTTGGTTTCAATATTATGAATATGTGTATCACTACTATCGAGATTCAACAAAAATAGACCACTCTTCAAGGGTGCATGACCATAAAAGATATTACTCATATAAATAGAACAACCATTATTCTCTGATTTAAATGAATAACCGTCTCGCATCAAACAAGATCCAGATATAATGTTCATGCTCAACGCTGGCACCAAATAACAATTATTTAGGTCTAAAACTAATCCCGAAGGTAGATGTAGAGGTAGCGTGCCGACCGCGATCACATCGACTTTGGAACCATTTCCCACGCGCATCGTCACCTCGTCCTTAGCCAATCTTCGCTTAATCCGTAGCCCCTGTTTCGAGTTGCAAATATTAGCAACAGAACCAGTATCAAATACCCAGGTGCTACTGCGAGCATTAGTAAGGTACACATCAATAACATGTATATCACATATACCTTTGTTCACCTTGCCATCCTTCTTATCCGCCAAATACTTTGGGCAGTTCCGCTTCCAGTGACCAGTTTGCTTGCAGTAGAAGCACTCAGTTTCAGGCTTAGGTCCAGACTTGGGTTTCTTCTCCTGAGCAGCAACTTGTTTGCTGTTCTTCTTGAAGTTCCCTTTCTTCTTCCCTTTACCCTTTTTCTTGAAACTGGTGGTCTTATTGACCATCAACACTTGATGCTCCTTTTTGATTTCTACCTCCGCAGCCTTTAGCATTGCGAAGAGCTCGGGAATTGTCTTACTCATCCCTTGCATATTATAGTTCATCACGAAGCTCTTGTAGCTTGGTGGCAGTGATTGAAGAATTCTGTCAATAACGCTATCATCCGGAAGATTAACTCCCAGTTGAATCAAGTGATTGTTATACCCAGACATTTTGAGTATATGCTCACTGACAGAACTATTCTCTTCCATCTTGCAGCTGAAGAACTTATTGGAGACTTCATATCTCTCAATTCGGGCATTTGCTTGAAATATTAACTTCAACTCCTGGAACATCTCATATGCTCCATGACGTTCAAAACGTCGTTGAAGACCCGGTTCTAAGCCGTAAAGCATGGCACACTGAACTATCGAGTAGTCATCAGCTTTGCTCTGCCAGACGTTCATAACATCTGGTGTTGCTCCTGCAGCAGGCCTGGCACCCAGCGGTGCTTCCAGGACGTAATTCTTCTGTGCAGCAATGAGGATAATCCTCAAGTTACGGACCCAGTCCGTGTAATTGCTACCATCATCTTTCAACTTTGCTTTCTCAAGAAACGCATTAAAATTCAACGGAACAACAGCACGGGCCATCTATCTACAATTAACATAGACAAGCAAAATACTATCAGGTACTAAGTTCATGATAAATTCAAGTTCAATTAATCATATTACTTAAGAACTCCCACTTAGATAGACATCCCTCTAATCCTCTAAGTGATCACGTGATCCATATCAACTAAACCATGTCCGATCATCACGTGAGATGGAGTAGTTTCAATGGTGAACATCACTATGTTGATCATATCTACTATATGATTCACGCTCGACCTTTCGGTCTCCGTGTTCCGAGGCCATATCTGTTATATGCTAGGCTCGTCAAGTTTAACCTGAGTATTCCGCGTGTGCAACTGTTTTGCACCCGTTGTATTTGAACGTAGAGCCTATCACACCCGATCATCACGTGGTGTCTCAGCACGAAGAACTTTCGCAACGGTGCATACTCAGGGAGAACACTTATACTTTGATAATTTAGTGAAGGATCATCTTATAATGCTACCGTCAAACAAAGCAAGATAAGATGCATAAAGGATTAACATCACATGCAATCAATATAAGTGATATGATATGGCCATCATCATCTTGTGCTTGTGATCTCCATCTCCGAAGCACCGTGCTTGTGATCTCCATCTCCGAAGCACCGTCATGATCACCATCGTCACCGGCGCGACACCTTGATCTCCATCGTAGCATCGTTGTCGTCTCGTCAATCTTATGCTTCTACGACTATCGCTACCGCTTAGTGATAAAGTAAAGCATTACATGGCGATTGCATTGCATACAATAAAACGACAACCATATGGCTCCTGCCAGTTGCCGATAACTCGGTTACAAAACATGATCATCTCATACAACAAATTATATCACATCATGTCTTGACCATATCACATCACAACATGCCCTGCAAAAACAAGTTAGACGTCCTCTACTTTGTTGTTGCAAGTTTTACGTGGCTGCTACGGGCTTAGCAAGAACCGTTCTTACCTACGCATCAAAACCACAACGATAGTTTGTCAAGTTGGTGCTGTTTTAACCTTCGCAAGGACCGGGCGTAGCCACACTCGGTTCAACTAAAGTGAGAGAGACAGACACCCGCCAGTCACCTTTAAGCAACGAGTGCTCGCAACGGTGAAACCAGTCTCGCGTAAGCGTACGCGTAATGTCGGTCCGGGCCGCTTCATCTCACAATACCGCTGAACCAAAGTATGACATGCTGGTAAGCAGTATGACTTATATCGCCCACAACTCACTTGTGTTCTACTCGTGCATAGCATCAACGCATAAAACCAGGCTCGGATGCCACTGTTGGGGAACGTAGTAATTTCAAAAAAATTCCTACGCACACGCAAGATCATGGTGATGCATAGCAACGAGAGGGGAGAGTGTTGTCCACGTACCCTCGTAGACCGACAGCGGAAGCGTTATCACAACGCGGTTGATGTAGTCGTACGTCTTCACGATCCGACCGATCAAGTACCGAACGTACGGCACCTCCGAGTTCTACACACGTTCAGCTCGATGACGTCCCTCGAACTCCGATCCAGCCGAGTGTTGAGGGAGAGTTTCGTCAGCACGACGGCGTGGTGACGATGATGATGTTCCACCGACGCAGGGCTTCGCCTAAGCTCCGCAACGGTATTATCGAGGTGTAATATGGTGGAGGGGGGCACCGCACACGGCTAAGAGATCTCAAGGATCAATTGTTGTGTCTCTGGGTGCCCCCCTGCCCCCGTATATAAAGGAGCAAGGGGGAGGCAGCCGGCCAAGGGGAGAGGCGCGCCATAGGGGGGAGTCCTACTCCCACCGGGAGTAGGACTCCTCCTTTCCTTGTGGGAGTAGGAGAAGGGAAGGGGGAAGGAGAAAGAAGGAAGGGTGCGCCCCCCTTCCCTAGTCCAATTCGGACCAGACCATGGGGAGGGGTGCGGCCACCTTTTGAGGCCTTTCTCTCCTTTCCCGTATGGCCCATTAAGGCCCAATACGAATTCCCGTAACTCTCCGGTACTTCCGAAAAATACCCGAATCACTCGGAACCTTTCCGAAGTCCGAATATAGTCGTCCAATATATCGATTTTTACGTCTCGACCATTTCGAGACTCCTCGTCATATCCCCGATCTCATCCGGGACTCCGAACTCCTTCGGTACATCAAAACTCAATAAAACTGTCATCGTAACGTTAAGCGTGCGGACCCTACGGGTTCGAGAACTATGTAGACATGACCGAGACACGTCTCCGGTCAATAACCAATAGCGGGACCTGGATGCCCATATTGGCTCCCACATATTCTACGAAGATCTTTATCGGTCAGACCGCATAACAACATACGTTGTTCCCTTTGTCACCGGTATGTTACTTGCCCGAGATTTGATCGTCGGTATCTCGATACCTAGTTCAATCTCGTTACCGGCAAGTCTCTTTACTCGTTCCGTAACACATCATCCCGCAACTAACTCATTAGTCACAATGCTTGCAAGGCTTATAGTGATGTGCATTACCGAGTGGGCCCAGAGATACCTCTCCGACAATTGGAGTGACAAATCCTAATCTCGAAATACGCCAACCCAACAAGTACCTTTGGAGACACCTGTAGAGCACCTTTATAATCACCCATTTACGTTGTGACGTTTGGTAGCACACAAAGTGTTCCTCCGGTAAACGGGAGTTGCATAATCTCATAGTCATAGGAACATGTATAAGTCATGAAGAAAGCAATAGCAACATACTAAACGATCGAGTGCTAAGCTAACGGAATGGGTCAAGTCAATCACGTCATTCTCCTAATGAGGTGATCTCGTTAATCAAATGACAACTTATGTCTATGGCTAGGAAACATAACCATCTTTGATTAACGAGCTAGTCAAGTAGAGGCATACTAGTGACACTCTGTTTGTCTATATATATTCACACATGTATTATGTTTCCGGTTAATACAATTCTAGCATGAATAATAAACATTTATCATGATACAAGGAAATAAATAATACTTTATTATTGCCTCTAGGGCATATTTCCTTCAGTAGACTATGTTAGGGAGGAAGAGGAGGACATTGCCCCCAGGAGCTCTGTTGGGTAGTCGAAACCGGGCACCTGGAGGGCGCCCGTGCCTCCGGTCCGGGGCTCTGTGATGCCCGTTGTCCATGGTCATCACATCTCCATGGAGATCCCTTTCAGCGGGGCTCGCCCCACTCATGATTTCAAGACCGCGGGGGCTGGTCCATATGTTGAGTTTCGACGGGATACCAACCAGTATGAGATGGTGGCTGATGCTGAGGATCCTCGTTTCCGTACTCGCATGCAGCAGGATCTCTACTCTAGCTTCGTCTACGGCCGTGGAATTGCTCCTCACAAATACTTGGATCTTCAATTCATGCGTGATCATCCTGCCATGTTTCATGAAAAGACGGTCAAGATCATTGATGATATGACTCTCGGTCCAGCAATTACCTTTAGGTGTGATTCGAATGAAGCTACCATCCTTCAGTTCTATGCCACCTGCTTCTTTGGCCCAAACAACACTCTCACCCGGATGACCGACGATACTATGCTGAGCATCACCTATGAGCGCTTTGTTCCGATTTTGGGCTTCTCTGGTGTTGGACATCAAATCCATAGTCTGGATCCACTTCATAAGCCCAAAGGGTTTGGTGATTGCATGCCTCTTGTTAAGCCTACCACTCAGCTCACTCCGGAGGAACGTGGGTATCCACCCAGTGAGGTATCCATCTTCAGGTCTCCTTACTATATTCTCTATCAGTGTGTGCTTCGCCCTCTCTATCCTAAGAAGGGAGATCGCTCAAAGGCTCGCAACTACTACATTGATTGATGGTTCGTATGCATGACAAGCCTACAGAGCCTCTTGACACATCCCATTACATTTGGCATGAGATCCGTGTCTCCAACTTTCTTCAGACACGCCAATTCCCTCATGCTCCATTCATTCAGGCATTGATTGATAACATTGCTCCCTTTGAGGTTGCTAAGGCTGTTGTGCACTCCGTTTGGAAACCTCCGACTCATATGCGCATGGAAGCTCCTGCACCGTCTGCTGCACCTAGTCAGCCCAGGAGGTCTGCTAGTGGGACTTAGCCCACGAGTTCCTCCGTGCCTTCCTCCTCGACCGCGCCTCGGGGACATCTTACCTCCTTCTTGGGCAAGTCTCAGTCTGCTATTATGAAGGCTATCACTTTTAACTGTCAGCAAAACCATGATGTTCAGAAGCGCCTCATTACCTCCAAGAACCAGCTCAAGCAGCGCCTTCACGACCGTGGGAGTCCAGTGACCGACGATGCTCCCATTCTTGCTGCGCCATCCACTTCTACCTTCGGTTTTCCATCTCATGACGAGTATGCCGAGTTCTTTGAGGGGGTAGCTGATGATGTTGCCATCCGCCAGGAGTGATTTACTTGTCGCTCTTCTCCTTATCTTCGCCCCTTTTTGCATGTTGCTATCAAAGGGGGGAGAAGTAGTACCTTAGATGCTATATGTTGCTATTTGTGTTCTCTATTATTCAAACTCTCTATGTATGCTACATATGGTACTTAATCGTATGAGACTATCTTATTATCTTTGTGGCTATGGGTGTTGATGCTATGGGTTGATGTTGTGTTTCATGTGGGCTTGTCCTACATTTCTAGCTTTTTGGGCTACATATGCTACCATGAAAATATGCGCATTTGCATTCTAACATAATTATCTTATGCACACAATGAGGGGGAGCTATAGAAAATAGGAACACATAGTGTATTATGCTCTCATGAATTACACTGCTAAATATATTTATTTTATCTATGATACTACATGTATGATTGTCATCAACAAACAAAAAGGGGGAGATTGAAAGTGCAATCATGCCCTTACATCAAGTTTTGATGTTGATGACAATATACACATAGGGGACTAACTATGTTCGTCAAGTGAATCTCAGGTGTTAGTCCCCGGATCATAAATGTGTGTGGATCATGGACATACGGAGTTGTTTCTACTCAAGGAAGGCATACTGGATAAAAATGAATTTATCTCTTTTTGTTCTTGAGTATAGGGATCCCACACTATTAAGAGGGGATCGGTAGGACCAGTGAAAGACTTGCTCAGTTCAAGAATATCCTAGCTTCTCCACATTTGGCCTCATATCATAACTCTGGAGAAGAGTCTCTGCCTCTGCTCCCAAGCCGGATGTCTGGGCTGCATCCCGGATGTCCAGGCTGCTCGCCGGATATCCGGCCAGCACGCCGGATATCCGACTCCTGCTCTCCACACACCAGTAAGCTTCTATGAATTCGCCGGATGTCCGGCCACTTTGTCGGACGTCCGGGTCTTCTAGCCACGCCGGATATCCGGGCTCTATCCCGGATGTCCGACCACAACTATCAGAGAGCATCTAAGTTCTGGGAATTCGTCGGATGTCCGCCCACTTTGCCGGGTGTCTGGGACTTCCAGCCACGCCAGATGTCCGGGCTTCCCCCGGATATCCGGCCCCTCTATTTTATCCTCTGCTTTCCGGTTAATTTCACAAGTGCTACGCCAGGCCGGATGTCCGGCCCCTGACCCAGATGTCTGGCCTGCCCTGTCATTTGCACTACAATGGCCATATTTGCACCATCACTATATATAACCCTCTTCCTCCCCGGGAGAGGGTTGACCATTCACTTTGAACACTCTCAAGAACATGTTTCACTCTCTCTCACACACACTCCTACACCAAATCTTAGATCCCTAAGGGATTTGAGAGCATTTGAGAGAAGTTGTCCACTCAAGTGATAGATCCACTCCTTCCCCACCTTTGCACCAAAGGAATTTGTGTTTTGATGAAGTCTTGAGCTTTTCACCATCGTTCTTATTACTCTTGGAGGTTGGAGACTCCTTGGCGGTAGGAGTCATTCGGAGAGGAACCGACCATTGTGATTACCCCCGGAAAGTTTGTGAGGGTTTGGAGACCACCCAAGCTCTACCACTAGTGGTTGAGAAAACGCCTTCGTGGTGTTGTCTCAAAGGGAGAATAGGGTGAGCCTTCGTGCCGTTGGTGTCCCTTAGTGGTAACATCCACCTCTCTAACGGTGACGTAGCTTCCCTCCAAGGAAGTGAACGTTGGCATACATCCTAGGTTCTCGGAGTTGCGGTTATCCCTAACCCTAACTTCCTACTTGTGGTTACTTGTCTCTTAGTCTTTGCTTATATCATATTTGTGCTTGCTTACTCACTTACTTGTGTTACTTGTTTACCTTGCTTAGCTCTTACCATCATATTTGCAATTGTTAGGCTCACTTTCAGATTCCGCATTACTGCCTAAAATTGCTAAGTAACAATTAAAATTTGTAATTGTACCTATTCACCCCCCTCTAGGTCCATCTCGATCGTTTCAACGGGTATGAGTCTGAAATACCAATTTCAGCTCTTGGAACATCTCATATGTTCCGTGACATTCAAAACATTTTCGAAGTCCCAGTTCTAAGCCATAAAACATGGCGCACTAAACTATTAAGTAGTCATCATATCGAGCTCGCCAAAACGTTCACAACGTCTGCATTTGCTCCTGCAATAGGTCTGTCACCTAGCGGTGCATCAAGGGCATAATTCTTTTGTGCAGCAATGACGATAATTCTCAGATCACGGACCCAGTCTGCATAATTGCTACTATCATCTTTCAATTTAGTTTTATCTAGGAACATATCAAAATTTATAGGGGAGCTATATCGCGAGCTATTGATCTACAACATAGATATGCAAAACTATTAAGACTAAGTTCATGATAAATTAAGTTCAATTAATCAAATTACTAATGAACTCCCACTTAAATAAACATCCCTCAAGTTATCTAAGTGATACATGATCCAAATCAACTAACCCATGTACGACGATCACGTGAGATGGGGTAGTCATCAATGGTGAACATCTCTATGTTGATCATATCTACTATATGACTCACGTTTGACCTTTTGGTATCTAGTGTTCCGAGACCAGGTCTGTACATGCTAGGCTTCTCAAGTTTAACCCAAGTATTCTGCATGTGCAAAACTGTCTTACACCCGTTTGTCGGTGCAACAGACCCTGGGTCTGTCGCCCAGACTGAGCACGGGCACGGGGATAATTAATTCGGTCGTTGTGGTCGGACTCAATTATGGATTTCTGACAACATTCTCCATAGGTCCCTCTTAGATCTTATTTCTCCAATCTTGGATTAGGGAAGAAGGAGATATAAGATTGAAGCACCAGCCCAAGTCAGAGTACAAGGATCAAGAGATTCAAAGAACCAGCATACAAATCAGAGGGACCAAGATCAAGCCATAGAAGCAGAATATCGACAAGAGAAGGGCCTCCCTTGCCGGGCAGGCGAGCCCGGCAAGGGGCGATGCCACCACCAGAAGAAAGCAACCAAAGCACCCCGGTAGGGCCTGCCGGGGCTCATGGAGGTAGAACCACCTCACCATCCACTCAAGCACAACCCACATCATCGATCAGTGCGATGTCAAGCCGTAAGGTGATTAAGTGGCAGCCGTTCGCCACATGGCAGCCATTTCCTACAGGAGAAACCCACAGATGACACCCGTCCTGCGACGTGTCAAGAGAACAGGCGCGGAGATGGCAAGATAGCCCTGGTAAGCCTTGCCGGGTAACCAGTGATGTGACAATAAGTGTGGCATTTAATGCGCCCTCTCAACCCGCAGAGTTAGGTATGATAGCACTGTTTGCTATCTTATCAGTGCATAATGACTACTTTGCCACTGTGGTTACCTCTTGATCTATAAAAGGAGGCCCATGGCAACCCTAGAAAGGGTTAGAAGGTTGGATAGCTCACACCCCCATACGCGCGTAGTCGCTACTGCCCCAAGGCAACCCCTGTCGGGCAAGTGTACTGCGCTCGCCACCATCTTTTCCACCATCAATCCACCAAAGCAGGAGTAGGGTTTTACGCCTCGCCGCGGCCCGAACCTGGGTAAATTGCATGTGTGATCTCGGCCGCGCTGCCCCACGCTGGTCTGCTCTTAGTGCAACGCGTCGCCCCCCTGCCGAACTAGCAAGGGACCTCCTGGTCCCATAGGTGGCCATGGTTTCCCGCGACATCTTTGGCGCGCCAGGTAGGGGGCTCGCTTGCGCGAACCTGAAAGCGTACACAGCACATCAGCTTCATCACCACCTTCATCTTCGACGACGCCATCAACCATGGTGCCCAAGAAGAAGCCCGGTCCTTCGACTCACCCATCCACCTCGAAGGCTCCACCGCCCACGGCCTCCAACACTGCGGGGGGTGCGGAGGCGCACGAGGACGCAGACGCTGCTGGGGAAGTGGTCGGGGTAGGGGGCGCCATAACCACTTCTCCCGCGGCCGGTGCAGGAGCAGGAGACACCAGAGGAGAGCAACATCGACAACACCCCGACGGCCACGCTCTCCAAGGTGCGGGTGAGGGAGCCACTCCATCTGTGCCCTTCTCCCCCACCGATGGGCACAGTCACAGCAACAACGTTCGGACCGGGGCGACTGCCGCCCTCCGACCGCTCCCGCGACGGGTGCGGTCGTCGCACGTGCGCCTCCCCCAGGACAGGCCGACCAAGCCGCTGCGCCCGACGGAGCCGCTGGCCCTCAAGCGCCTTCGCCACACCACGCCCAGGTGGTCGCCCCGCAGCAGCAGCGGGGGCGCAGTACTACCGCCGCTGGCACTATCAGGAGCCGAGCGACGGTACGATCGACATCATCATCATCCCTGCCAAGTACGGCTTCGGAGGCCATGGCGCGGGCTCAATTGCTGTTGAGGTTTCCGCCAGCGGCCGAGCAGATGGACGAATGGCGTGCCACCATCCAAAGCCTGCTCGGTTTCGCCGAAGCTGGGGGCTCACGGCGAGCCGACCCGCCGAGGCCACCCCAAGTGACAGCAACAGCTCGTGCTGCTGACCGCACGGAAGGGGCCATCCCCACGGTGCAGTCCCTGCCACGGCAGCCAGCGGGAGCACAACCGAATCAAGACCCTGACAACGTCTCGATGGCTTCTTCTGACCCTCGAGCACGTCTAGGCCAATGTCGAGCCCTGGAGGATAGGCGGAGAGGAGACGCGCGCGTCGTCGAGCAACGCCGCAACGACCTTCGCCGGATCGACGGGTACGACGGCCTTAACATCGACGAGCAGGCGCTCGGTGTTGGCGGGTGCCTACTTTTTGAGGTTGGCTGCCCTGCCTTTACACGAGAACTGGGGCAAGTCCGTTGGCCGTCCGTTTGCAAGTTCAAGCCAGAGATACCCGAGAAGTACGACGAGAGGCTGAACCCGGCAGAGTTCCTGAGCATCTACACCATCGCTGTTCAGACTGCTGGGGGAAGAGATGAGAAGGTGTTTGCCAACTACTTCCCTTTGGCAGTCAAGTCCAATGTGAGGTCTTGGCTGATGCACCTACCAGAGAACTCCATCTCATCGTGGGCCGACCTCTGCCACGAGTTCATTGGCGCCTTCACTGGCGGCCATCAGGAACCCGGCAGGCCCAGCGATTTGTAGCTTCTCTGGAAGAAGGAAGGAGAACCCCTCCATAAGTATTTACAGAGATTCAGCAGAGTTCATAGAAATATCCCAAATATCCATCCAGCTGCCGCGATAGCTGCCTTCCAGTCCAATGCGCGCAACCGTCGCATCTGTTCCAAGATGAACATGCGGTTGCCCAAGACTGTGAATGAGCTTTATATGTTAGTGGATAAGTGTGCTCGGATGGAGGAGGTTGCCCGGAGAGGAAGATTGCACAAATGTTGATTCTGAAGATGAGGAGGAATCAACTAGTCAGAAGAAGAGCAAGAAGCGCAGTAAGAAGTGGAGACATAAGGCAGTGTTGACTGTTGAAGGATCTGGTACGCCTAGTACCAGCAAGAAGGCCAAACCTGAGACCCCCGGCAAGGAAGCTGTCGCGTGCACTGACTGTCGGGAGGCCGCTGCTGCTGAAAAAGCCAGGAAAGGTAATGGGCCGTATTGGAAGATTCATCGGACCAAGGGCCACGATCTTCAACAGTGTTATCAGGTTGAGCAGCTTGTCAAGAGACAGAAAGCAAAGTATGGGAAGCGTAATAAGGGAAAAGGTCAGAATATTGCTGGCGGTAAGGGCTGAGGTGGTGAAGCAAACCGTCTCGGCAAGCCCCTTCGGAACCATGGAAAGCCTGCCACAGGTCGAGAGAAGGAAGCCTGTGAAGATGAGAGTGATGGAGGGGATGAAGAGGAAACCGGTGAGCAGGAGTTTCAGAAGGCCACAGACGCCCTGTGCGTCGACGGTGGCACGTCTCTGCACACTTCTCACTGCCAGCTCAAGCGGTGGGCACGAGAAGTCAATGTCGTAGAACCAGTGCCTGAGGCCCGGAAGCCGCTCAAATGGTCCCGCAGGCCCATCATCTTCGACGAAGAGGACCATCCTGGCCGCACCACCGCGGTAGGATGTTTGCCGTTGTTGGTCTCTCTGACAATCCGCAACCTCAAGGTCACAAAGATGCTAGTGGATGGCGGGGCCGGGTTGAATCTAATTTCCCCGGTAGTCATCAGCAAACTTCAAATAGGAGAAGAAGAGCTAGAGGTTACTGGCATGTTTCAAGGAGTTAATGCCGGCAGGAGCTGTCCTAGGGGAAAGATCACGCTGCCGGTAATGTTTGGGGGAGAGCTGAACTACTGGACTGAGAGGATTGTGTTTGATGTGGTTGATCTCCCCCTGTCGTACAATGGGATTCTAGGACGCCCAGCTCTGGCTAAGTTGATGGCGGCATCACACTATGCCTACCACACATTGAAAACACATGGGCCATTGGGAGTCATCACTATCTCATCAGATGATAAGGATGCAATCATTTGTGTGGACAAGATGTACTGGGATGCAGTCGCGGCAGAGGCCACGGCAGTGATAGCTCCCGCCAAAGGAAATAAAGGAAAGAAGAGAGACTGTAGGGACTCTGGCAAAGAGTCCGGGAAGCGTGCCCCCACCGAGTGCACGGCACCCGTTGACGACATGTAGGAGTGTTCCAACAGCAAGAGATCCAAGGTTGCTACACCCCAAGTGAAGAAGGTCCCGGTAGGGCTGGTTGGCATTGATGGTACCTTTACTATCAGCGCCACCCTTGATGACAAATAGGAAAGCGCGCTTATTGCCTTCCTGTGGGGGAATATCGATGTGTTTGCCTGGCAACCATCTGATATCCCTGGCGTTCCCAGGGAGGTAATCGAGCACCACCTTGCTGTCTGCCCACATGCCGACATGTCAAGCAGAAAGTACGGAAGCAGGCCTTGGAGAGGCAGCAGTTCATTGCAGAAGAAATCAAGAAACTTAGGGCAGCTGGTTTGGTCAGAGGAGTATTGCACCCCACGTGGTTGGCAAATCCAGTGGTAGTCCGGAAGGCTAACGGGAAGTGGAGGCTTTGCATAGATTTCACAGATCTCAACAAGGCTTGCCCGAAAGACCCATTTCCCTTTCTGCGCATCGACCAGATTGTGGATTCCACTTCAAGTTGTGATTTGCTCTCATTTCTGGACTCATACTCTAGGTATCACCAAATCTTCATGTCTAAGGAAGATGAAGAGAAGACATCATTCATTACTCCGTGTGGTTACTTACTGCTTTGTCCGCATGCCTTTCGGATTAAAGAGTGCCAGGTCCACTTTTGCAAGGGCAATCCAGATTGGTTTTGAGCCACAGCTGCACAGAAACATAGAAGCCTATATGGATGATATTGTGGTCAAGACCAAGGATAAGGCCACCCTTATTTAGGATTTGGAAGAGACATTTGGTAATCTGCGCATCAACTTGAAGCTCAACCCGGAGAAGTGCATATTTGGTGTTCCCTCCGGCAAGCTGCTTGGGTTCTTTGTATCCCATCGCGGGATCGAAACCAACCCTGACACGATCAAAGCCATCGAGCAGATCCAAGCGCCAAGGACAGTTAAGGATGTGAGGCGCCTGACGAGATGTGTTCCCGCGCTAAGCAGATTCATCTCCAAGTCTGCCGAGCGCGCCCTGCCGTTCTTCAAAATTTTGAAGAAGGCATGTCCTATGAAGTGGACGCCAGAAGCAGATGCAGCTTTGCAAGAATTGAAGGCCTACTTGTCCTCTGTGCCTACGTTGGTTGCTCCAAGACCCTAGGAGCCGTTGTTGCTATACTTGGCGGCAACCAACCAAGTGGTCAGTGTGGCCTTGGTAGCACAGAAAGAAGTGGATGAGTCAGAAAATGGGCAGAGAAGGATCAGGACAGCAATGAGCACGGCAACGAGAGCAACCCCAAGGACGCCGCAAGGAAGAAAGTCGTGCAACGTCCGGTGTACTTCGTCGGCTCCTTGTTACAAGGGGCTAGATCGAGGTACTCTGGCGTGCAGAAGTTGATCTTTGGTCTCATCATGGCCTCAAGGAAACTTCGCCACTACTTCCAAACCATGAGATCACGGTTGTTACTTGTTTTCCATTGCAAAGGATACTCCGAAACCCTGAGGCTGCCGGCAGAATAGTGGAATGGGCTTTGGAGTTATCCACTTTTGGAGTACATCCACCATTCAGAGCAAGGTGCTGGCAGAGTTTATCGCAGAATGGACTCCAATCCTGAGCCCGACAAGGAATCGCCCCAAGGATGGATTATGTATTTCGATGGTGCTTTTTCCCTACAAGGTGCAAGAGCTGGCGTGCTTCTTGTCGCTCCCTCCGGGGAACACTTGAAGTACATCGTGCAAATGCATTTTGCCTAGGAAGAAGCAACCAACACTACAGCTGAGTATGAAGGGCTTCTTGCCGGGCTCAAGATTGTAGCAGAATTGGGAATTAAGAAGCTGATTATTCGAGGAGATTCACAGCTTGTGGTGAGACAAGTCAACAAGGATTATCAAAGTCCATTTATGGAGGCATACGTCGAGGAAGTGAGGAGATTAGAGGAGCACTTTGACGGATTGCAAACAGAGCACGTACCCCATGCGGAAAATAGCATGGCTGATCATGTGTCAAAGTGTGTTGCGCAGAAGCTTCCTATGGAACCAGGGACTTTTGTTCTCCATCTCTCCGTATCCCCAGCAACAATGGCCCGGAAGAGGAGAAAGTTGGACTACGGTAAGCCTCTCCCGGTAGAGTCGTCCGCTACCGGCAGAGACCCTGCCGGAAACAACTCCTCACAGCCTGCCGGACCACCCCCTCCAGCCGGGTCCATGAACCCCGCGAACAAGGCCAGTGCTCCCGCAGCCGAGGAGGTGCCGCTAGTCCTCATTGCCGAGCCCCATGCTCCAACTTGGGCAAGGGACATTGTCCGCTTGCTCCAAACCGGAGAGCTTCCCGGCGACCAAGATGAAGCTGAGAAAGTAGCGCGGAGGGCCAGTATGTACCAGTTTGTCGATGACACTCTGTACAGAAAGAGGCCCAACGGTGTGAAATTGAAGTGTGTCTACTGGGAAGAAGGAAAGGAACTGCTGGCTGAGATTCACAAAGGAATGTGCGGCTCCCACATTGGATCAAGGGCATTAGTTGGGAAAGCATTCCAGCAAGGATTCTATTGGTCCACATCCCTCCAAGATGCAGTCGAGCTCGTCACGACATCTGAAGCCTGCCAGTTCCATTCCAAGAAAACACACCTGCCTGCCCAAGCTCTTCAAACAATCCCTCTATCATGCCATTTTCGGTCTGCGGGCTCGATATCCTCGGCCCCTTTCCCCGAGCAATCGGGGGCTTTGAATTCTTGTTCGTTGCCATCGACAAGTTTACAAAGTGGCCAGAAGCGACTGCCGTGAGAAAGGTGACTCCTCAGTCAGCTATCAAGTACTTGAAAGAATTGGTGTGTCGTTTTGGAGTTCCGGCAAGGACCATCACCGACAATGGCACCCAGTTCACGAGCCACGCCTTCATGCAATATGTTCATGCCCTTGGATGCAAGATCACATTCGCCTCTATGGCACACCCCCAGAGCAATGGACAAGCTGAGAGGGCGAACGCTGAAGTGCTACGTGGACTCAAGACAAGAACTTTCGATACGTTGCAGAACCACGGCAGGCGGTGGATCGAGGAGCTGCTGGTAGTTCTCTGGTCCCTCGGAATGACACCAAACCGAGCTACCGGGCGGACTCCCTTCTCCCTAGTCTACGGGGCAGAAGCAGTTATCCCCACGGAACTCATTTACGGGTCGCCTCGAGTGCTTGCCTACGATGAAGTAGCGCAAGATCAGCACCGGCGTGACGACGTTGTGCTACTCGAGGAGAACCGTCTCCAGGCTGCTACGCGTGCTGCACGCTATCTGCAAGCCCTGCATCGCTATCATAGCCGCAGGGTTCATGCCCGGTGTTTTGAGGAAGGTGACCTTGTCCTTAGGCGCGTTCAGTCCGCCAAGGGTACACACAAGTTGTCACCGAAGTGGGAAGGCCCTTACCGGGTAGTACGAGTCACCGGACCTGGCATAGTCCGTCTGGAGACCGGAGATGGCACTCAGTTGCAAAACTCATGGAATATTGAGCATCTCCGCAAGTTCTACCCGTAAGGCGTGGCTGTCGGGCCCTGCCCGGCAGCCACCCTTTTGTACAGGCCTTGCCTCAGTTGCATGTAACCCCTTGTATAAAGCCGGGGCGATGACCCCAAGCAAGAGAAAATAAAGAAGGGCTGTAGGGGGCCCAACTAAGATTGCATGCATGCATGAGCATTCCAAAGATCACTGCATAAGCATTTCATGAGCATTTGCATATGCATATAGATAGGATCGCATCATGCATTCATTCTCATCTGCATGATGTTGCAGGTTCCTGCCGTGAACTTGGCTTCGTCAAGGAGTTGAGAAGATTGCCCGACACAGCGATCCCCGGCAAGCCAAATAGATAAGTTTTACCTCCTGTCCATTAGTGTTCTGTAAAGCTATAACTTTGCATGAGAAAACCTTGCCTCTCTTATGAGACTTAGGTGCTCCCATCCATGACTCGAACGTTGCTTCGGTCAGATTGGTCACATTGGCCTTTGATAAAAAAGATGTTGGAGGGGGGCTGGCCCCTCTGTCTGTTCCTCGGCAGACGCAGCTCTCCGGCAGACAAAAAGGGGGGCCGGCAGGATAGCCTGTCGGGGAATACTCGTTTACTTACACTAAAGAGGCATCTCACCTCTGCATGAACATACACATGCACGAGTTCCCGGCAAGGTTCGTCTTTTTCATTCATATGCTAATACAAGTACAAGCATTGCAGAACACAAACATGGACTCGAGAGATTACATTATTTGAATTAAAATTTGGCAATTGCCTACAGGTTTAAGATTGAAAAAAGATAAGTGCTCAGTAATGCCCTTTCTTGTCCCTCTCCTCCTAGGCACAGTCGTCAAAGGCGAGGGGGGCAAAAGAAGCGCCTGGGCGGGACCCGAGCCTTCTCCCATCGGGCTCTAGGAGAGGTAGCCCCGCGGGAACGGGAGCGCGAGGTAACGCCTCGATGGAGAGCACAGCGGAAGGCGGCCCCGTCAACCACCGTCACCAGGGCCAATAGGACTCGGCAGGGCTAACGGAGCTGCAGCCCGAGAGGAAGCCTGCCGAGGTCCAGCTGGAAGAATGCTGGAGGAGCCCAGCAGCACCATCCGCACCTCTGCATCCAACTCCCCGGCAAATCACATTGCCGGGTAGGAGACGCAGATGTAGATGATGGTGCTGCCGCCTGATGAAAATGGTGCGGGCAACGATCAGTCGGTGTCAGAGTCGTCGCTCCCCCACCTGCTGTCGTTGTCATCACCGTCACTGTCCTCCTCATCGCTTTCGCTCGAGGAGGAGGTTTCGTCGTTGGTCGAGCTCTCCGCGCAGCACCCTAAGCGACCTCCTGAGCGCCCGAAGATCTTGACGGAGAGCAGGTCGTTCTCCAATAATTTGAACTAGAGAACATGCCCCTCCGAGAACCCATGGTCACGGGCAAAGGTCTTCCAGCCACAGCGAAGCTACATCACATGAGGAGCAGGGAAGTCGACATCGACCCTCATACCTCCATTCCCACAGCCCCTCAAGTGCATCCGTAGAGGACGTGGTTGCTCGAGTTCCATCTCCCACGCAAAGGGAGTTGGGAGGCAAAGATGACCACACAAGGGCTTGTACAGCCTGATGATGAACTCCCAGGGTTGGTCACCGACGTGGCCTTCCATCAGGGGAGGAACCACCGTCGGAGGCGCCACCAAGAAGCCGCCCCGCCCTCTTCCTCCCGGAGCGCCGCGGCGACCGCGACCTCGTCGCCTTCCTCCTCCCCCTGCGGCCGGTTCTGCCACCTCAGCATCCGGAGGAGGAGGGTGATACGTCTCCAATGTATCTATAATTTTTTATTGTTCCATGTTGTTATATTATCAATCTAGGAAGTTTTATAATCATTTTATAGTCATTTTATATCATTTTTTGGTACTAACCCATTGACATAGTGCCAAGTGCCAGTTGTTGTTTTTTCCATGTTTTTTACATCGCAGAAAATCAATGTCAGACGGAGTCCAAATGCCCCGAAACTTTACGAAGAATTTTTATGGGCCAGAAGGAACACAACGGGCCTTGGCTGCGCCTGGGGGTGCCATGAGGGAGGCACAACGCACCAGGGCATGCCAGGAGGCCCAGGCGCGTCCTGGTGGGTTGTGCCCAGCTCGGGTGCCCCCCGGACCGCCTCTTCGCTCTATAAATACCCCAATATTTCTAGAACCCTAGAGACGTCGACGAAATATTCATCCAGCTGCCGCAGAGTCCAGAACCACCAGATTCAATCTAGACACCATCTCGGATGGGGTTCACTACCTCTATTGGTGCCACTCCGATGATGCGTGAGTAGTTCTTTGTAGACCTTCGGGTCCGTAGTTAGTAGCTAGATGGCTATCTCTCTCACGCTGAATTCTCAATACAATGCTCTCTTGGAGGTCCATATGATGTAACTTTTTTGCGGTGTGTTTGTTGGGATCGATGAACTTTGAGTTTATGATCAGATCTATCTTTTTATATCCATGAAAGTACTTGAGTTTCTTTGATCTCTTTTATGCATGATCTCTTATAGCCTCATATTTCTTCTCTGATATTTGGGTTTTGTTTGGCCAACTTGATCTATTTATCTTCCAATGGGAAGAGGTGCTTTGCAGTGGGTTCGATCTTACGGTGCTTGATCCCAGTGATAGAAAGGGAACGATGGGGTCTATCTCTACATAGATAGATCTTGTCTACATCATGTCATCGTTCTCATTGCATTACTCCGTTTTTCCATGAACTTAATACACTAGATGCATGCTGGATAGCGGTCGATGTGTGGAGTAATAATAGTAGATGCAGGCAGGAGTCGGTCTACTTGTCTCGGACGTGATGCCTATATACATGATCATACCTAGATATTCTCATAACTATGCTCAATTCTGTCAATTGCTCAACAGTAATTTGTTCACCCACCATTTGCTATTTTTCTCGAGAGAAGCCACTAGTGAAACCTACGGCCCCCGGGTCTCTTTCTCATATTATTTGCCTTTGCCGACATCGCCGACGCTGAGACACCACCGCACCCTCGCCCTCTCACCATGACTAGAAGGGAAGGGTTGCGGAGAAGAAGAAGAAGGAGTGTGTGCAGGGAAGCCACTCCTACCACTTTTTACAGGGGAACGGGGCAGGGGGCTGGCCTCTCATACGGGAAACGGCCGCCCCGCTCCCTCAATACGGCTACTATACGCCCTCTGTGGATCTGAGAGTCGAGGCCGACCCTCTGCTCCAACCATCGACGCTCGGTTTTCAGCCATGGCACTCCTCCCCGTGCCCTCCGCATCCACCACCTACCACGCCCAATGCATGCGGAACACGTGGCAGGTACATGCAAAACAGGAGGCAAATGGGATGGCAGTTTCCGCCTCGTGATCGTGGGGCGAGAAGAATCCGCAGGCCACGATCAAGAGTTCCTCCGCGATGTTGCGCACGACGCGCCGGAAAACTGGAAACAGGCCCGGAATAAAGACTAATGAAGATTCAAGAAAAGACCTCAAGTGACCATCCTCTTCAGCAACCCTTGCCTGTGCACTTATTAGGCAATACCCCGACGACACTCAGCAACACGTTCGGGGCAGGCCCGGGGGCTTCTGTCGATGCAACAGACCCTGGGTCAGTCGCCAAGACTATGCACAGGCACGGAAACAAGATTGAAGCACCAGCCCAAGTCAGAGTACAAGGACCAAGAGATTCAAAGGACTAGCATACAGATCAGAGGGACAAGGATCCAGCCAGAGAAGTAGAATATCGACAAGAGAAGGGCCTCCCTTGCCGGGCAGGCGAGGCGGGCAAGGGGTGAGGCCACCACCAGAAGAAGCAACCAAAGGACCCCGACTGGGCCTGCCGGGGTTTACGGAGGCAGAACCACCTCACTATCCACTCAAGCACAACCCACATCGTCGGTTAGTGCGGTGTCAAGCCGTAAGGTGATTAAGTGGCAGTCGTTCGCCACATGGCAGCCATTTCCTATAGGAGAAACCCACAGATGACACCCGTCCTACGACGTGTCAAGAGAACAGGCGCGGAGCTGGCAAGATAGCCCCAGCAAGCCTTGCCGGGCAACCAGTGATGTGACATTAAGCGGTGCATTTAATTCGCCCTATCAGCCCACAGAGTTAGATATGATAGCACAATTTTCTATCTTATCAGTGCATAATGACTACTTTGCCACTGCGGTTACCCCTTGATCTATAAAAGGAGGCCCATGGCAACCCCGGAGAGGGTTAGAAGGTTGGATAACTCACACACCCATACGCGCGTAGTCGCTGCTGCCCCAAGGCAACCCCTGCCGGGCAAGTGTACTACGCTCGCCACCATCTTTTCCACCATCAATCCACCAAAGTTGGAGTAGGGTTTTACGCCTCGCGGCGGCCCGAACCTGGGTAAATTGCATGTGTGATCTCTGCCGCACTGCCCCATGCTGGTCTGCTCTTTGTGCAACGCGTCGCCCCCCTGCTGAACCAGCAAGGGACCTCCTTGTCCCATAGGTGGCCGTGGTTTCCCGCGACACCGTTGTATGTGAAGGTAGAGTCTATCACACCCAATCATCATGTGGTGTCTCGAAACGACAAACTGTAGCAATGCTGCATACTCAGGGAGAACACTATTATCTTGAAATTAAGTGAAGGGATCATCTTATAATGCTACCGCCGTTCTAAGCAAAATAAGATGCATAAAGGATAAACATCACATGCAATCAAAATATGTGACATGATATGGCCATCATCATCTTGTGCTTTTGATCTTAATATCCAAAGCATCATCATGATCTCCATCGTCACCGGCTCGACACCTTGATCTCCATCGTAGCGTTGTTGCGTCGAGGTCATCACGCGAACTATTGCTTCTACAAATATCGCTAACGCATAGTGATAAAGTAAAGCAATTACATGGCGCTTGCACTTCATACAATAAAGAGACAACCCTATGGCTCATACCGGTTGTCGATATTACAAAACATGATCATCTCATACATCAACATATATCACATCATATCTTGACCATATCACATCACAACATGCCCTGCAAAAACAAGTTAGACGTCCTCTACTTTGTTGTTGCAAGTTTTACGTGGCTGCTACGGGCTTCTAGCAAGAATCGTTCTTACCTGCGCATAAAACCACAACGGTGATTCATCAAGTTTGTTGTTTTGACCTTCTTCAAGGACCGGCCATAGTCAAATTTGATTCAACTAAATTAGGAGAAACAGACACCCGCCAGGCACCTTTATGCAAAACTAGTTGCATGTCTGTCAGTGGAGCTGGTCATGTGCGTGGACATGTAAGGTTGGTCCGGGCCGCTTCATCCCACAATACCACCGAATCAAAATAATACGTTGGTGGTAAGCAGTATGACTATCACTGCCCACAACTCTTTGTGTTCTTCTTGTGCATATCATCTACGCATAGACCTGGCTCGGATGCCACTGTTGGGAAACGTTGCATGGAAAACAAAAAATTCTACGCACACGCAAGATCTATCAACGAGATGCATAGCAACGAGGTGGGGAGAGTGTGTCTATGTACCCTCGTAGACCGTAAGCGGAATCGTTTAACAACGCGGTTGATGTAGTCGAACTTCTTTGCACTCCAACCGATCAAGTACTGAACGTAGACACCTCCTTGTTCTGCACACGTTCAGCTCGGTGACGTCCTCCGCCCTCTTGATCCAATAAGACGGCGAGGTAGTAGATGAGTTCGGGCAGCACGACGGCATGGTGACGGTGATGGTGAAGCTATCTCCGCAGGGCTTCACCTAAGCACTACAAAAATATGACCAGGGTGTAAACGGTGGAGGGGGCGCCACACACGGCTAAGATCATGTTCTCTTGTGCTAGGCGCCCCCCTTCCACATATATATATATAGGTGGGGGGAGGGAGGAGGCAGCATGGAGGCGCCCCAAGTGGGGCTGAATCCCACTTGGGGTCCTGCCCCAAGCTGCGCCCCCCTGCCATGTATAAGTGTGGGAGGAAGGCAGGGGAGGGTGGCGCCCCCCTTTCCTTTCTCACTTGAGGAGGGAAAGGAAGGAGGGGCTACCCCTCCCCTTTCCTTCCCCTAGGGCCGGCTGTCCAAGGAGGGGGCGCACCAGGGGCTGGTCTGTCCCCCCCTTTGGCCCATACACTTACCGGGGATGTCTGGAACCCCTTCCGGTGACCCAATGACTACCCGGTGCACTCCGAAACTCTTCTGGTGTCCGAATACCATCGTCACACACACACACACACACACACATATATATATATATATATATATATATATATATATCAATCTTTACCTCTCGACCATTTCGAGACTCCTCGTCATGTCCTGATCTCATCCGGTACTCCAAACAACATTCGGTCACCAAATCATATAACTCATATAACACTATATCGTCAACGAACGTTAAGCGTGCGGACCCTACGGGTTGGAGAACTATGTAGACATGACCGAGACATCTCTCCGGCCAATAACCAATATCGGAACCTTGATGCCCATATTGGATCCTACATATTCTATGAAGATCTTTATCGGTCCAACCTTATGACGACATACGTAATTCCCTTTGTCCATCGGTATGTTACTTGCCCGAGATTCGATCATCGGTATCTTCATACCTAGTTCAATCTCGTTACCTGCAAGTCTCTTTACTCGTTCTGTAATACATCATCTCATAACTAACTCCTTGGTTATTGGCTTCCAAGCTTATGATGTGTATTACCGAGAGGACCCAAAGATACCTCTCTGATACTCGGAGTGACAAATCCTAATCTCGATCTATGCCAACTCAACAAACACCTTCGGAGATACATGTAGAGCATCTTTATGATCACCCAGTTATGTTGTGAAGTTTGATAGCACACAAGGTATTCCTCTGGTATCCGGGAGTTTTATAATCTCATAGTTGAAGGAATATGCATTTGACATGAAGAAAGCAATATCAATAAACTGAATGATCAATATGCTAAGCTAACGGATGGGTCTTGTCCATCACATCATTCTCCTAATGATGTGATCCCATTATCAAATGACAACTCGTGTCTATGGTTAGGAAATCTTAACCATCTTTGATCAACGAGCTAGTCCAGTAGAGGCTCACTAGGGACACGGTATTTCTTTATGTATCCATACATGTATTTAAGTTTTCTGTCAATACAATTCTAGCATGAATAATAAACCTTTATCATGTTTATAAAATATAATAATAACCATTTTATTATTGCCTCTAGGGCATATTTCCATCAATCCAAGAACAACTACTACCACACATTGGGCCCGAAACCCATGGACCCTCTCGACCTATTAATCGCCTTGATCTCTGTCCAGGAGCTGCAACTAGTTTCTGGTGTTTATAGGTTATGATGGGGGGCGTGCTTAGCACTGACTGGAGGGGTAGGCTTTGATGCGGCAGGCATCATGGCCGGCTGTACCAAGCATAGTACCATCCGTTGAGGTGGAGTTGGGTACCCTATACACATCGTTTGAGGCCGTAATTGAAACCTCGACCGGACTTCCGTTGCGGGTTAGTTCTCAAATAGGCGATAAACCTGGACTAGGGTCTTGTGTGGTTAGTCAGGTTGTGGCCGACACCCTCGTCAGGGTTCTGCTTGAAGGTTGCCTAGATACATGATGTGTATAGGGTGGTAAGTGGTAAGAGCGTGTGTGAAGAAGTACACCCCTGCAGGGTTATAAATGATCTATTCGAATAGTCGCGTCCTTGGATATGGAGTACTTGGTGACCTATATGGTCATAGATAACTTGAAGTGGATACTCTAAAATGCACAAGATAAGTGTGAGTGCTATGGATGGCCTTCTCGTAGGGAGAAGGGAGTGGATCCATAGTGGTGTATTGTTGTGGTGATTAGTGGACTCGTGTGTGCTTTCTCACCTCGAAGGATTACTCGTAGTCGTAGTACAGAATAGCCACAATGTCAAAGCTGACTTGCTGCAGTTAAACGCCAGCATCCCCTTGTTGATACTGATGCATATGTAGCTATTTCTGATGCAAGTCTTGCTGAGTACATTTATACACATGTTCGCTTAATTGTGTTTTTGCATAGGAGACTCCGGTCTCACTAGTAGTTCCACGTGGACTTGACGAGTAGCTTGTATCCCAGCTACGATCTTGTACCCTTTGGAGGGTCTTGTAGATAGTAAGGCTTCCTAGCCTTTTTCATTTGTAGTTGTCTGTACTCAGACATGTTATGCTTCTGTTGCTTGTATGCTTTGTATGATGGGTCATGTGACCCCTGTTTGTAATATCATTTTATGTATGGTTCTTCGGAGCCTCTTAAATAAATACTTTGAGTCGTAGAGTTTTGTTGTGATGCCATGTTGTATTCACACATATCGAGCATATTGTGTGTATGTTATTGAAATGCTTGGTATGTGTGGGATCCGACACCTAGTTGCTTATTCTTGGTAGCCTTTCTTATGGGGAAGCCTCCTAGTGCTTCCACTAAGTCATGGTAGCACTACAAAAAAAAGACACATCCGTGACATTTTGGGCCGAACGAAATTTTTTCTGTCATACTTATGACACTTCTATGACGATAATTGTGACAAAACCCGGTATCATCATAGATGTGGTGGGGTCCTACTTCTATGACAAAAATCATGACAGAAAATGGGCTTTCCGTCCTGGGCGGGCCGGAGACGCAGATCCATGACATTCTTTGGGATGTCCATGATGGAAAAAACCGTGGTAGAAGCGACGGCGAGGAAAATATCGGGGTGTTCCCGGTTACGGCGGGTGGTTGAGGCCGAGCGATGCGCGTTTCTCTCATACACGCACGCGTGTGAGTGCGAGGCGTTGGGCTCTAACTGAACCCGAGCGAGGCGTTGGGATCTAACTGAACCCGAGCGATTGCACTGCAGGCTACGCGTTACTGAACCCGAGCGATCGATCGATGGCTGTTAACTGAACGCGATCGAGCGATTCCTTCGCTACTGGTGCTAACTGAAGCCGATCGATGTTGCCTCTGGATGAACAGTGAGCGTTGCTGGGGGGTTTGGATGAACAGTTCCTGGTGGGGGTGGATGAACAGGACCCCGTGGTGTTGCCTCTGGATGAACAGCACCCCGATCGATCGAGCCGGTTGGGGCTGGATGAACAGGACCCCGTGGAGGGCTCGATGAACAGGACCACCCCGTGGAGGGCAGGATGAACAGTAGGCGGAGGACGGCTGGATGAACAGTAGCCCGTGGAGGGGTGGTTGAACAGGAGCCCATGGAGAGGGCTGGTTGAACAGTAGCTGGTGGAGTAGCGCGCGGTGGAGGCTGGATGAACAGGAGCCCGTGGATGAACAGTCGCAGGTGGAAGCTGGAGGAGGTCGACGGTGGATGAACAGTAGCCCGTGGAGGCTGGAGGGGGTCGACGGTGGAGATGAACAGTATCCCGTGGAGTCCCGTTTTGCAGTACGCCACACCCCTCCTGATGAACAGGACCCCCGTTTCAACCGTAGCGCTCCAACACAAGTCCGTTTCCTCCGTTTTGCGGTACGCCACACCCCTCCCGATCAACAAGACCCCCGTTTCGACCGTAGGAGGTCCGTTTCCTCCATTTTGCGGTACGCCAGACCCCTCCCGATGAACAGGATCCCGTTTCGAACGTGGCCGGTCGAACACAAGGCCGTTTCCTCCGTTCTGCGGTACGCCATGCCTCGTTTCCATCGGCTGTTCCGTCCAAGCCCTCCCGATGAACACGACGACGCATTCCGTTCCGACCCAGCCGGTTGGCTCCCCATGAACACGACGACGACGTTGTTTCTCAGTTCCGACCCAGCCATGTACACGAGCCCTGGCCGTATGTACGCGTGAGTAGGCGTTCGAGACCCCGCACGTATGTACGTACGTGGTCGTATTTACTTTCTTGCACCCTGACCGATGTACGTACGTGTACATGCTACGTGCGCGCCTCTGCTATGACACGTGCGCGCCTCTACATCGACCAGTATGTACGTACACGTTCGCGACCAGAATGACAACGCTACGTACGCTTCGACCAGGTGGGTCCCAACTGTCAGGCACTTCCTTGCGTGCGAAGATGTAGCTGGTGGGTCCCAGCAGTCAGGGGGGCGAATCGTTTTTTTCGCCCGGACGCACTTCCTTGCGTGCGAAGATGTAGCTGGTGGGTCCCAGCAGTCAGGGGGAAACGTTTTTATCGCAAAATATGGTTGCCCATCCGGTGGGTCCCCGCTGTCAGGTGGAGGAATAATTATTTTGCGCGTAATAAGGAGGCACTTCCTTGCTGCGGCCGTGGACCCAGCTGTCAGCCTCTCCACGTACAGTACTCTTCCGATGGAAGTCGTTCCTTGACCACGTTGACCACGCCGCGATGAGAGCACCAGGGCGGTGGACGACGGCGAGGCCTAGGAAGGGGACGACACGGAGCCAGGGAAGACGCGGCAGTGGAAGACCGTGCGGAGAGGAGTACGAGGGTTCAATGGTTCAGCTGCGGTGTGAGGCTGCCGTCGCCGCAGGGCCTAGCCAGCAGTGTGAATAGTAGGGGGCGGTGAGGCCTCCGCGGCAGCACAGCTGGCCACGGGAGGCAGGAGCATGCGGCACGACCGGCGCTGCTTTGGGCGGCTGGAGCAAGAAAACCAGAGGTTGAAGAAGCACTACGGCCGTTGGATGGACATCGTACGGTCACTGGAGCTAGAATCGTTCATATTGACTAAGTTGACAAAGCACTCTGTCCCCATCAACTTAGTAGGCCCACAAGTCAGCCAGCCACCAAGGTGGGTCCCAACTAGCAGGGGGAGTATTCATTTTTTGTGCGTAATAAGGAGGCACTTCCGGTGGGTCCGAGCTGATAGTGGGGGGAACGTTTTTTTCACAAAATACGGTGGCTCGTCCGATGGGTCCCAGCAGTCAGGGAGGAAATGTTTTTTCGCCAAATACGGTGGCCCGTCCGGTGGGTCCCTGCTGTCACATGGAGGAATAATTATTTTCCGCGTAATAAGGAGGCACTTCCTTGCGGCTGCCGTGGACCCAGCTGTCAGCCTCTCCACGTACAGTACTCTTCCGATGGAAGTCGTTCCTTGACCACGTTGACCACGCCGCGCCGAGAGCACCAGGGCGGTGGACGACGGCAAGGCCTAGGAAGGGGACGACGTGGAGCCGGGGAAGACGCGGCAGTGGATGCCCACGCGTAGAGGAGTATGAGGGTTCACTGGTTCGCCGCGGTGTGAGGCTGCCGTCGCCGCAGAATAACAGGGGGTGTGGGTGAGTAGAGGGATGGCCTGGTCAGCAGTGGGAGTAGTAGGGGGCGGTGAGGCCTCCGCCGCATCGCAGCCGGCCACGGGAGGCAAGAGCACGAGACCGGCACTGGTTTGGGCGGCTGGAGCAAGAAGACCAGAGGTTGAAGAAGCACTGCGGCCATTGGATGGACATTGTACGGTCACTAGAGCTAGAATCGTGCATATTGACTAAGTTGACAAAGCCCTCCATCCCCGTTAACTTAGTAGGCCCACAAGTCAGCCTCCCACGATGCTGGGTTCCAGCTGGCAGGGGGAGTATTCATTTTTCTGTGCGTAATAAGGAGGCACTTCCTTGCGTGCGAAGATAGCTGGTGGGTCCAAGCTGTCAGCGGTGGTAATGTTTTTTTTGTGAAATATAGAGGCCCTTTCAGTGGGTCCGAGATGTCAGGTGGAGGAATCATTATTTTGCGTGTAATAAGGAGGCATTTCCTTGCGTGCGGCCGTGGACCCAGCTGTCAGCCTCTCCACGTACGGTCCACTTCAGATGCATGTCGGTCGTTGACCACGTTGACCAGGCCGCGCCGAGAGCACCAGGGCGGTGGACGACGGCGAGGCCTAGGAACGGGACGACGCGGAGCCGGGGAAGACGTGGCAGTGGATGCCCACGCGGAGAGGAGTACGAGGGTTCATTGGTTCGGCTGCGGTGTGAGGCTGTCGTTTTTTTCGTGAAATACAGAGGCCCTTCCAGTGGGTCCCAGATGTCAGGTGGAGGAATCAAAGACTTGAGAAGGCGTACAGAACAAGCTAGTGTACCAGTAAAGAGACGTTGCTGAGTTTTAGTAAAAAGAGAGACGTGCTCCTGTAGCTGGTTCGAATCCAAACCTAGACTATGACTATATATGGTGCTATGCGACTCTGCAAGTAATGAAACTGACATATCCAACATTCGCTTCTCCTCTTCTCTACTTACTCTGCCTAGCATCAGAAGCTCTGGCCGCAGAAACCATGTTCGCTGGCTGCTCGTCCACCTGCTCTTCAGCAGGCAACAACCAAATATGCGCCAAGTTGCCACCCGTACCATCGCCTGTGGGTCTCATCACACCCCCACCGGCATGCGCACCGCAGCCGGTTGCTCATCGCAACCCGCTGCCGTTGGTGTGGTGCCACTGCTGCAAATCACGTAGAGTCATCCGTCGCGTCTCAACCACAATCCTCAACCCTGGCTGAGTCTTCACAAATGCCCGAATCATGGGGTAATAATATGTTTAAGTGTTGTTCTGCTGCTTTCAGTTGCTGATTTTTTTAATAGTTTGGTTGATGATCTTCCAATTTGATTCGTGCAGAAAAGGGAAGATTCATGTGATTTGCATTTCTAGGAAGTTGCTGATGTGGGGGAGTGCAACTACGCTGATTATTTGGTTAGCCGAGGAATCCCAATACCAGCAGGTTGGGGTGTTGGACATGTAACTGAAGGAACGACAGAAGAGGAAGATGCGGAGCAGAAGGTTATAGATGTAGTTCCTCTGATCATGGCCAAGCAACAGCTGCTGAACGGCCTTGACAGCAATGAGGAGATGAAAGAGCTTGTGAAGATAATGGGCAAAATTGATGTGCTCTGTAGGATGATTGTCTCTTTATTTGCAGTGTATGTAGCACTCGTGATGTATTCAGTGGCTATGACATGAGCACTTTGCTGAAACTAGTAATGAATGAAACCTGTGTAGCAGGCTGGGCGCAGTGTTGTCAACATCTAATGATTTCTATTAACGAAAATCAGGGGGTATCCCCTTTTGCTCATAAATAAATAAATAGCAGAGGCCATTTTGGTAATAAATAAATAAATAACTTAGCAGAGGACCTGTCAGGTCAGCTTTGTTCTCATTCGAAGACGTCGAGAAAATTGCAGTCCAACAACAAACTATGTCATCAAATTCAAGTTTCAAAGCCAAATATGAGTACAACTAAACAACAATGTCATCATGTTTTAGTCGTCACACAATCACCAAACACAAATCAGCATACATAACAAGTGATGTTCTCACAGGCAAATACTAAACAACATGTTCATCAGGTTTCAGTTGTCATAGCAAACACAATTTCACATAGTAGATAAAAAAACGTCTTCTGACAAGTAAATACGACAAAAGCAATGTAATCATCATCCGCAGCAGCAGCGTCAACATCTTCGCCATGTGTATCAGTCTGAATCGTAATTCCCCACGGTGTCATCTTCTTCTTCGTCCTCAACATCCTCGAACGTTGGCTTCTTCTTGATCAACTCTTGTATGTCCACAACACGACAGGCAATCTTTTTGCCGGCGTCATTGACGTGATGGTTCTCAAAGATATTAGGAACATTTGTATCTTGTACATCAAGAGCAGTGTAAGCATCATCTTGTTGTGCAACTTCATTAAACGAATTCCTCTGCTCAAACCTTTGCACTACTCTCCAGTCATCGCTACGTGTAAATGTGTCTTCCAAGAAAAATATATGTGTTGCTTGATTTGCCAAAATAAAAGGCTCGTTGGTCTGGTACGCCGCCTTGAAATTGATGGATTTGAAATAGTCACGAGCTCTGGGTTTTGTGATCCTGGAAAACAGGTTATACCAACGACAGCACAACAGAACCACACACCGATGATCCTCAAAACTGGAGATATACTGCAACTGAACAATGTCTGTTATGTTAGCATACATTTCAGTTGTCTCTTTGTCATACGTATCCGTGCTCATGATGGCGCTGTTTTGTGTCTTCCTGCCTTCGTCTCATGCAAGGGTGTTGTAGCGCACATCTCCAACAACGCAAGATTCATAATGTCTTACCCGAGTATCAGGACCCATTGCTAGTGAGTAAAGGGCATCATCAACTGCCTGCCCATCCTCCCGCATCTTCTTAACCTATGGTTAGAAAATAGACAAGCTGGTCATCTTATGTACTCAATATATTAAAAAAAACTGACAGTGCAATTCAAAAGCTTACATGGCTCTTGAACCATTTCGCAAATCCTGCCATAACCAGTTTGTCAATGTTTCTTGGATTTTGCGGCAGTAACTCCTTTTTGTAGATGCTGCACAACATAGTGATCGCGTCAAACATCTAAATATATAAGAATGTGCTGCAAGTTTAGTAGATTACGATGTATAAACTGTAGTACTTAGCACTTACTTGATATAAGGTAGTATCTCAGGACAGTTATTCAACACATACCAAACCATTTTGTCCAAATCTTTAGGTTTGTCCTCTTGTCGACTCTTCCCTGTAACTCGAACAGAATAATCGAAAACATTGAGCCCGGGATTGTTTTTATCCACGTCTTTGCTAAGCTGATCAGCTGTTTCAATGTATTTTGAGCAAAATGTCAACACTTCTGTAGCAATGTAGGCCTCTGCAATGGAACTCTCGGGTCTAGCTCTATTCCTAACATAGCCCTTGAAAGTGCCTAGCCGCCTTTCAATAGGGTACATCCAGCCATACTGTACTGGACCTCTAAGTAGTGCCTCATCAGGTAGATGAACAGCCAAATGCACCATCACATCAAAGAAGGCTGGAGGATATATCTTCTCAAGGTCGCATAGGATAGTTGGTATCTTGTATCTAAGACGCTCCAAAGCATATATCCTGATATTTCTACTGCAGAGTTCCCTGAAGAATTGTCCCAACTCTGTAACTGCTCTGTATAAGTACGTAGACCAAAACAGGAGTACTACGAGTACGTAGTACTACGTACTAGGAGTACTAGTGTTAAAAAAGAAAGGCGGGGTTTTCCTTCACAGGATTAATCGATACAAATCCTCGTTTCACATGTCAATTAATGCGTATTTTTTCTCCAAAGCCCAAAGAGCTAACCATCTCACTCCTCATCGCTTGATTAATGCAGCGCCATGCAAACCAACCTTCTCACTTCCGCATGCATGCAGGGGATATTAATGTCCTTGGTTGCTAGTACGAGGCAACCCCCATCAATTTTGCCTCGATTAGTGTTAGTGGCCTTTTGCAAATTGTAATTTTGATATACTAGCCTTGTGCACAAAAAAATGGAGGTAGTAACTATATTTGACTTCCTTCCCCATTGTGGTGACGTCGACGATATCTCGAACGTTGTGGTTTGGCGAAGTGCGTTCGACGGAGAACACCATTGAGGTAGACCACGGTAAGTCGTTCGCAAGTGCCGCCTGCAAGCCGAGACAACCGCCTTATTTGCATCCAGGAAGTCCGTTGAACCAAAGGACGCGTAAATGTACTAGTACTACTCGTACACAATAGCGTCGTCCGTCCAGCTTAGTGCGGTGAGATGGTTTCTCGAAGAAGACGATGGAGAAGCGGAGTCAGCGCAGAGAGAAATGATGGTTGCTTCGTCCGTGCTTTGTGATTTGACACCTCACTGCTTTGTGGTTTGTGATAGAAGGGACAGGGGAGTAGACTCTGTCCTCTATACTGTACATGCGTCCAAGCACGGGAGAAAGAGGAGAGACGTTGCATTTTTCTATTCCTTCAATCAATCAATCAGGGAGCTTCGGTTCCATCCTTTTGGCTTTGGCAACACCGTCCACAATGGTTCCCACGATGCCAAAAGCTATTTTCACATTTGGCTACACATTATGGATGCCCTTAACCGTACCACTTGGTTTTGCTCCTGTGTGCTATCTATACAAATCTCAATTATATTGATATAAAAAATTATAGAATCAAGATTAGTAAAAACGAGGTGATTTTGCCGCGCGGATGGCGGGGGAGGTTTCTTATTTTTAGAGGACGTTGTCCTGGCGGTTTGCTAACATGTGGTCCCACGTGTCAGTGCTTTACCAAGCTGATCCACTCCCCACATGAGGCAGAACAACGGCAGAAGCAACACGTGGTTAACTTGAAGAAGATGAGGGAGAAGCGGATTCAGCAACGAGTGAAATGATGGTTGCTTCGTCCCTCCAACTTATTTTTTTAGCACTATTACTTCGTCCCTCCAACTTAACTGCGGGAAATGTGCAGCTTTGTGAATTGACGCCTCATTGCTCATTACTACGCCGGCGCCATGACTGGGTGCTTCACCCGGGTTGCTCTGCACTGTATTCCGGTATGGTACGTGGACCCGGTAGCTTGATGCCCCACATGTCGGCGAAAGGGACTAGAAGATTTATGAAAGCGAGCGCTCCACTCTTACACGGAGGAGTACACGACACGACGGCCCAGTGAACTGTCACCTGTACTATATATAGTACTATAGTTTTGCTGTTTCGCACGATCCATCGATACAAACCCGATTAAACAGGAAAGGGCGGGATTTTTCCCGCGCGGTATATGATACTGGCCATACATTTCAAAGGCAATTTTAATGTATGTAAACTGAATAATTAAGTAACAATATGATATCTAGTAAAACTAAAAACACATATGATTTATTGTGTTAGAGTGTAGTAGTAGTGTTGTATTGCATAGTTGTTAAATGTAACATGCGAGAACGTGTAGAGATGTAGTTTTGGAGGACCTACAGAGAGAAAAGCATAATATGTTCACCGAACTTCAGAATAAGCTGATTACGGTCACTATATACGATTTGCGGTGATTATACGGTCACTTGCTCACGGTTCAGCATCGGATTGCACTCTGTTGACCGGCCAAATAGTCTGCGTGGCACCATGTTGACTAGTTAAATTGACCACGTTCCTTGTGGGTCCCACCTGTCAGTTCGCATAGGGAAAAGGTCAGATAAACACAAATTTACGCAGGCGCGACAAGACTCCACCCCGTGCGCGGGAATCACCTGGTTGTGTATGTGTCTGTCAGGGCCTGATGTGTGCGCATGCACGTGTAGGTTGAGCACTTGAGCGTGAGAGTGTGTGTTGGTCGTGTGGTGTACTGGTGTGTGCATGCATGTGTGTGTGCGTGTGAGTGTTGCGTGTGTGCGTGGCTGCGTGTGTACGTGTGAGTGTTGCGTGCGTGCATGGGTGCATGTGTTCGTGTGAGTGTTGCGTGCATGCAGTTCATGTGCATGCGTGTGTGTGTGTATAATCACCACACCAGCTCATGTGTGTTAAAACAGATGGCTCAGCATACCAATACAAGGCCACCTTGTCCGCTGTGCCCGCGGTCATGACTTCGAACCACCGTCCAATATTTTTTTGTCGTTTGTTTTCATTCTTACTAGCAAGATGCCCGTGCGTTGCACGTAACATCAAGATGCATTTGTATGACTAGTTTATCTTGTGAGAGAAAAGGATGAATGAGGGAAGGCCTTATTTGCAAATGTGGCGAGGTGTGTGGGTACCTTTTTGCAAAATTGTCATAGTTTCTTTCCTATCCGTCAGATATAAATCGGGCGGCCTATATTGCAGGATGGCAGGCACACCATCATCACCAACTCTATTTTTTATAAGAGTGTATTTTATCCCTACTCTTATAAAAAGCATAGTCGGTGATGATCGTGTGCTTGCCATCCTGCAATATAGGCCGTCTGATCTATATCTGACGGATAGGAAGGAAACTATGGCAATTTTGCAAAAAGATACCCACACCCCTCTCCACACTTGCAAATAAGGCCTTCCCTTGTCCATCCTTTTCTCCCACAAGATAAACTACTCATACAAATGCATCTTGATGTTCCATGCAACGCATGGGCATCTTGCTAGTATTTTATAAGAGTGTAGATGTAGAGTAGATACAAGCCGACAGGTGGGCCCGATGGTAGTGAGATAATGTGATGCAACACTAGAGGTGCCACGTGGAGCGTTTAACTGGTCAACTAGTCATGTCTTGAGAAAATACAGAGTTGTACCGTGAGCCCGTGACTGTATAATAACCAAAAAACGTAAATGGTGACCGTAATGAGTGGATTCTGAAGTCCAATGTATGTATCGTGCTTTCGCTTCAAATACAATGATCGTCACTGTATATATCACGAGAGAAAGTTGAAACATGCGTGAATGTGCTGGGGGCTTACTTTTAGAGGACCTGGAGATAGTTTGTGTGCGTACGTGAAAGGGGCGTAGAGGGGGTATGCGATGGAGAGAGAGATGCTCTTCGTTTCTCTTTATTATGACTAACTTTATATATAGTATAAAAATATACAAAGTCACAGTGCGGAATAAATATCATTGTGGGCACCATGCAATGCAAGCGTTCATACTCCTCCATATAACTTTGTCATGTTGTATATATGTAGAAATTCTAAAATATTTTTTGGCCACACTTTATTCAAAAGGAATGTTGTATGCGAAATAAACGTGAAGAGAGGGCTTTTTAGATCAATGGGGTACGTGATGTAACATGTGTGAATGTGTAGTTGATTCATTTGGCAGGGCCTAGAGAGGTATGTGTGTGTATTACGTATTCGAGAGAGGCATGGATAGAGGGGCCGACAGGGGGGCGTGGGAGAGATAGCACGAGAAATGAGAGTGGTCTAGAGAGAGAGAGACGAATATGATGTCACGGCGAGAGATTCCCTTGAGTGTGTATATGCAAGGGGGGAGTGGATAGAGGCACCAGGAGGATATTTTTTATGTGTGTGGTGTCTGTGTTGGTATGTGTGGGTGTGAGAAGATAACGAGACGTGGGGGCAGAGGGTGTGTCACCGCGTGAGGTCTGGTGGGTCGAGGTGAGGCCCTTCGTTCGGTTCCGTCCTGCGCCACATTGGCCGGCCCGTGACGCACTTAGGGAGACCCATGGATGACTAGTCGTACAAGACAAAGATAGCATAATTGTGAAGGACTCTGTGTCCACTGACAAAGCCGGCTAGGATTTGTAACCCTAGATTCTCGGACTAAGGTAACCCCTTTATCTCTGATATTACTATTCATCCAACCTAACTTTAAGGGGCATCCTACAGAATGCTCTGCTAGAATCATACTCATCGATTAGGAAGAGAGGTGTGAGACAATGCGTGAGAGACAGGCCTAAAGATAATGTGCGTACATGAGACACTGCTACCTCTTGAGCACTGCGTTGGTTTTCCCTTGAAGAGGAAAGGGTGATGCAGCAAAGTAGCGTAAGTATTTCCCTCAGTTTTTGAGAACCAAGGTGTCAATCCAGTAGGAGGCCACGCACGAGTCCCTCGCACCTACACAAACAAATAAATCCTCGCAACCAACGCAATAAAGGGGTTGTCAATCCCTTCATGGTCACTTACGAGAGTGAGATCTGATAGATATGATAAGATAATATTTTTGGTATTTTTATGATAAAGATGCAAAGTAAAGAAAGCAAAAATAAAAACGGCGCCAGAAATAGCTTGTTGTCGGGAGATTAAATATGATTGAAAATAGACTCGGGGGCCATAGGTTTCACTAGTGGCTTCTCTCAAGAGCATAAGTATTACGGTGGGTGAACAAATTACTGTTGAGCAATTAACAAAATTGAGCATAGTTATGAGAATTTCTAGGTATGATCATGTATATAGGCATCACGTCCGAGACAAGTAGACCGACTCCTGCGTGCATCTACTACTATTACTCCACACATCGACCGCTATCCAGCATGCATCTAGAGTATTAAGTTCATTAGAACAGAGTAATGCTTTAAGTAAGATGACATGATGTAGAGGGATAAACTCATGCAATATGATATAAACCCCATCTTGTTATACTCGATGGCAACAATACAATACGTGCCTTGCTGCCCCTACTGTCACTGGGAAAGGACGCCGCAAGATTGAACCCAAAGCTAAGCACTTCTCCTATTGCAAGAAAGATCAATCTAGTAGGCCAAACCAAACTGATAATCCGAAGAGACTTGCAAAGATAACCAATCATACATAAAAGAATTCAGAGAAGATTCAAATATTGTTCATAGATAAACTTGATCATAAACCCACAATTCATCGGTCTCAACAAACACACCGCAAAAGAAGATTACATCGAATAGATTTCCACAAGAGAGAGGGAACATTGTATTGAGATCCAAAAAGAGAGAAGAAGCCATCTAGCTAATAACTATGGACCCGAAGGTCTGAAGTAAACTACTCACACATCATCAGAGAGGCTATGGTGTTGATGTAGAAGCCCTCCGTGATCAGTGCCCCCTCCGGCGGAGCTCCGGAAAAGGCGCCAAGATGGGATCTCACGGGTACAGAAGGTTGCGGCGGTGGAATTAGGTTTTTGGCTCTGTATCTGGTAGTTTGGGGGTACGTAGGTATATATAGGAGGAAGAAGTACGTCGGTGGAGCAACGTGGGGCCCACGAGGGTGGAGGGCGCGCCCAGGGGGGTAGGCGCGCCCCCTACCTCGTGCCTTCCTGGTTGATGTCTTGACGTAGGGTCCAACTCCTCTGGATCACGTTCGTTCTGAAAATCACGTTCCCGAAGGTTTCATTCCGTTTGGACTCCGTTTGATATTCTTTTTCTGCGAAACTCTGAAATAGGCAAAAACAGCAATTCTGGGCTGGGCCTCCGGTTAATAGGTTAGTCCCAAAAGTAATATAAAAGTGTATAATAAATCCCATTAATGACCAAAACAGAATATAATATAGCATGGAACAATAAAAAATTATAGATACGTTGGAGACGTATCAAGCATCCCCAAGCTTAATTCCTTCTCGTCCTCGAGTAGGTAAATGATAAAAACAGAATTTTTGATGTGGAATGCTACTTGGCATAATTTCAATGTAATTCTCTTAATAGTGGTATGAATATTCAGATCCAAAAGATTCAAGACAAAAGTTTAATATTGACATAAAAATAATAATACTTCAAGCATACTAACTAAGTAATTATGTCTTCTCACAATAACATGGCCAAAGAAAGTTATCCCTACAAAACCATATAGTCTGGCTATGCTCTATCTTCACCACACAAAGTATTTAAATCATGCACAACCCCGATGACAAGCCAAGCAATTTTTTCATACTTTTGATGTTCTCAAACTATTTTAATCTTCACGCAATACATGAGCGTGAGCCATGGACATAGCACTATATGTGGAATAGAATGGTGGTTGTGGAGAAGACAAAAAAAGGGAGAAGATAGTCTCACATCAACTAGGCGTATCAATGGGCTATGGAGATGCCCATTAATAGATATCAATGTGAGTGAGTAGGGATTGCCATGCAACGGATGCACTAGAGCTATAAGTATATGAAAGCTCAACAAAATAAACTAAGTGGGTGTGCATCCAACTCGCTTGCTCAGGAAGACCTAGGGCATTTTGAGGAAGCCCATCATTGGAATATACAAGCCAAGTTCTATAATAAAAGTTTCCCACTAGTATATGAAAGTGATATCATAGGAGACTCTCTATCATGAAGATCATGGTGCTACTTTGAAGCACAAGTGTGGTAAAAGGATAGTAACATTGTCCCTTCTCTCTTTTTCTCTCATCATTTTTTGGGGCCTTTTCTCTCTTCTTTTTTTATGGCCTCTTTTTTTATGTAGTCCGGAGTCTCATCCCGACTTGTGGGGGTATCATAGTCTCCATCATCCTTTCCTCACTTGGGACAATGCTCTAAAAATGATGATCATCACACTTTTATTTACTTACAACTGAACAATTACAACTCAATACTTAGAACAAAATATGACTCTATGTGAGTGCCTCCGGCGGTGTACCGGGATATGCACTGAATCAAGAGTGACATGTATGAAAGAATTATGAACGGTGGCTTTGCCACAAATACGATGTCAACTACATGATCATGCGAGGCAATATGACAATGATGGAGCGTGTCATAGTAAAGGGAACGGTGGTAAGTTGCATGGCAATATATCTCGGAATGGCTATGGAAATGCCATGATAGGTAGGTATGGTGGCTGTTTTGAGGAAGGTATATGGTGGGTGTATGATACCGGCGAAAAGTGCACGGTATTAGAGAGGCTAGCAATGGTGGAAGAAGAAAAGTGCGTATAATCCATGGACTCAACATTAGTCATAAAGAACTCATATACTTATTGCAAAAATCTATAAGTTATCAAAGCAAAGTATTACGCGCATGCTCCTAGGGGGATAGATTGGTAGGAAAAGACCATCGCTCGTCCCCGACCGCCACTCATAAGGAAGACAATCAATAAATAAATCATGCTCCGACTTCATCACATAACGGTTCACCATACGTGCATGCTACGGGAATCACAAACTTTAACACAAGTATTTCTCAAATTCAAAACTACTCAACTAGCATGACTCTAATATCACCATCTCCATATCTCAAAACAATTATCAAGTATCTAACTTCTCATAGTATTCAACACACTCATAAGAATTTTTTTACTAATCTTGAATGCCCATCATAATTAAAGCAAATTACCATGCTGTTTTGTAGGACTCTCAAAATAATCTAAGTGAAGCATGAGAGAACAATAGTTTCTATAAAACAAATCCACCACCGTGCTCTAAAAGATATAAGTGAAGCACTAGAGCAAAAACTATATAACTCAAAAAGATATAAGTGAAGCACATAGAGTATTCTAACAATTGCCGAATCATGTGTGTCTCTCTCAAAAGGTGTGTACAGCAAGAATGATTGTGGCAAACTAACAAACAAAGACTCAAATAATACAAGACACTCCAAGCAAAACACATATCATGTGGTGAATAAAAATATAGCTCCAAGTAAAGTTACCAATAGAAGTAGACGAAAGAGGCGATGCCTTCCGGGGCATCCCCAAGCTTTGGCTTTTAGGTGTCCTTAGATTATCTTGGGGTGCCATGGGCATCCCCAAGCTTAGGCTCTTTCCACTCCTTGTTCCATAATCCATCAAATCTTTTACCCAAAAGTTGAAAACTTCACAACACAAAACTTCACAGAAAATCTCGTGAGCTCCGTTAGCGAAAGAAAACAAAACAACAATTCAAAGTACTGTAATGAACTCATTCTTTATTTATATTGGTGTTAAACCTACTATATTCCAACTTCTCTATGGTTTATAAACTATTTTACTAGCCATAGATTCATCAAAATAAGCAAAACAACACACGAAAAACAGAATCTGTCAAAAACAGAACAGTCTGTGGTAATCTGTAACTAACTCAAACTTCTGGAACTCCAAAAATTCAGCCAAAATAGGACGACCTAGAAATTGTTTTTATTGATCAGCAGAAATTGGAATCAATATTTTATCACGTTCTGGTGATCTTTAACAATTATTTTCGTGAACAGAAAGTTTCTGGAATTTTCAGCAAGATCAAATAACTATCATCCAAGAAGATCCTATAGGTTTAACTTGGCACAAACACTAATTAAAACATAAAAACACATCTAACCAGAGGCTATATCAAATATTTATTCCTAAATAGAAGCAAAAAGCAAAAAAATAAAAATAAAATTGGGTTGCCTCCCAACAAGCGCTATCGTTTAACGCCCCTAGCTAGGCATAATAGCAAGGATAGATCTAGGTATTGCCATCTTTGGTAGGCAATTCTTTAATGAGACATCTATCATCCTTAGAAGTTTCTTTTTTTTATTAATTATCAAGCTTCTAGGCATAGAACCGAAAAATTCATTTGTAGCAAATGGTTCCTTAATGATAGCAAAAAGATTGGGATGAATACTTATAGATTTGAGATCCGCAGTTTCCTTACTAGAGGATTCACCCTTATTTTTAGGAACATACATAAGCTTGTAAATTTTAGTTGGAGGACTTGGAGTATTCTTTACGGAAGAAAAAGCGGTTCCCAAGTTGGTAATAATACCCTCAAGTTTATCGATTCTAGTGGAGTCCTGATTTATTCTTTCTTTAACTATGGGTTCCTTCTCCTTAATATTTTTCAAAGTGACTCCTACCTTAGATCCATATTGGGCAATTTGGTAGTGGATCTTTTTATCCAAATTTTCAATTAACTCTACGGTAGCAACTTTATTTTCAATAATTTCAAGTCTTTGCATTACATGCTCCAAAGTTAACATAGTTCCATTAACCAAAAGAGGTGGTGAGCCAAATAAATCTATCATAGCATTATAAGAATCAAAAGTATGGCTACCCAAGAAATTCCCTCCAGTAATGGTATTAAGGATATATCTGTACCAAGGAGTAGAGCCTACATAAAAATTGCGGAGAAGAACGGAAGTAGATTGCTTCCTGGTAGATCTATTTTGAGCATTGCAAATTCTATACCAAGCGTCTTTTAGATTTTTCTCCCTCCCTTTGCTTAAAGTTAAGAACTTCATTCTCGGGAGACAACGGAGAAGATAGGGGACTAGCCATGTAGCGACCAGACCTCAAATGGCCTGTGCTGCTGTGCACCAGTGTCATCCCTGGATCAGTAATGCTGACACGCACAGTACAAATGGAGGATTTATAACAGAGTAGCAATCACACACTTATTACATCGAATATCTCCAAAGAGATTAGGTATAATAAGCATGGCTTAAGGCCATCTAATAACGATAACAGCGGAAGACTTGGAAGATAGGTGAGTCCATCACTCCAGCGGCATCACTGAGTATAAGACCACGACCTAAGGCATCTTACTCGTCGTCTGAAAAGTCTGCAACATGAAACGTTGCAGCCCGAAAACGGGTCAGCACATAGAATATGCTGGCAATGTAACACATAGAGAATAATGAACAATAACAATGCTATACTACATGCATATATGGCTGGTGGAAAGCTCTATGGTTACAGTTTTTGCGAAAAGCCAATTTTATCCTACTTCAAAGGAATAAGTTTTATTTAACTATCATGGTGGTTGTGAAACATTGAGATGGTTGACAGCATCTCAATCCCAATTAAAAAGTCATCAATAACCCAACAAAATTAATTAGAAGTAACATAGTGTTGAGATTCACATGATAATCCAAGTACTAGATACTCAAGTTGTCCATAACCGGGGACACGGCTAACCATGATTAGTTTGTACACTCTGCAGAGGTTTGTGCACTTTTCCCCACAAGACTTGATCTCCTCCGTTGGATTACTCGCACTACATGGTGTTTGAGTAACGGATGACCAAGACACAGTCTTTCAGAAGTGTTTGCACCTTACGTATGGGTAGACAGTTACACCTACTTTCCCCTACATCTGCTAGTCTACCACTGTAAGAGTTCACACAACTTAGTCAACTATGCTAGAGCCCATAATAGCTTGCGGCTGCACACGGAAGTTTCTAGCATGAATAATCTCATGATCCCTTTGAACCTGGGTGGCGGTCCAAAAGAAAAACAGGCAATCCTGGAATACCCAGGTACCTCAATCCACCCAGATGTGAGTTTAAGTTGCCACCTTAAGTAAACCATTAATTAAAAATCTCACATCTGTCATGAATTCCACTCAAACCCAATCCACGTCTACGAGCATAGCATGGCAATAATAAAAGCAACGTAGAAGTAACTCCCAAGGGTTTGATAAAATAAAACAGGTAATAGGTACTACCTCAACTACTTCCCAATACCCACAATTTAATTAGATCCTAATCATGCAATGTTTGAGGAAAACAGATCTAATGCAATAAAACTGGGTATGAACGGGATATGATCAAAGTGTTACTTGCCTTGCTGATGATCCGCAAAACCTAGCGATTCGAAGTAACAAGCGGCACACTCCGGGTACTCTATCGCAAACAAACAAGCATACAATCAGTACTCATCTAATGCACAGGTAAAACTCGAATGAAAGATCCAACCAGAAAGTTCAAATTAAGAACTCCGGTTTGCAAAAAAAATCAACTCAAAAGAAGCAACCAAAGTCAAACGGCGAAAGAAAGAAACTTCGTTTGCTAATCTGGATCTAGGTCAAATTTTACTGTAGCAAAAACTTGTTTGAGTAGGTTAAACGGAAAGAGAATTTCGAGACGAAACTCTAGGCGCTTGAATCGCCTGATTCCGATAAACGAGCGAGAAGTTAAACATAATCGAAGATTCGACCAGAAATCGAATCTGAGATAATCGCAGAAAAATTCGACGAAAAAGAAAAACGGACGAACGGTTAAATAACGGACGTTCGTTAACAGAGAAAAACCGACGAACGCGTTCGTTAAAACGAACGGTTCGGTGAACGCTCGTAAAATAATAAAACCGAAAAAAACCGATCTAGGTTTTTTTTTAAACGAAGGGTTTTTTTTAAAAAACGAAAAACCGGCAAGTCAACGGGCGGCGGGCATACCTCGTCGGGGCTACTCCGGCGAGGGCTCCGGCTCGGGCGCGAGGGGCGCGGGGTGCGGGGCTCGTGGGGGGCGCGAGGGGCGGCG